>NC_081563.1:134228688-134256455 GCF_022355385.1 Mustela nigripes
ATATATATATATATATATATATATATATATATATATAATATCTATATAAAGCACTTACTTCACACAGCACCTGCAGGGTAATAAGAGCTTGTAACCATTAAGTGCTTTTACTACATTGATCAGTGAACACACCCAGCCTTATGCTAGTCACAGACTTAAGAAAAAATGTAGTTTTCTCTTATAAAAAAAAATTCATGTACTGCAATCATAAGCGCAAGTAGGAGGTGATGGGACGTGCCGGATACTATGAGAGAACTCAACAGCCTGCAGTTTCTTCTCCAGAAGATTATAGTCCTCACCGCAAGTCGGGGGAACTCCCTATATGGGAAAAGAGTATTTGCAAAGACGAGAAGCTCTATGAAAGCTGCTGAACACAATTGTGGACCGGCTCACAGTTGGACATGATGCTGCAAAGGCTAAGCTTGCCATCACCAGAAGTACTCAAGCGAAGGGTAATATGCTCTCAGGTTTGGGAAATGGGAATTCCTCTGGTAAGCAGGAGGTTGGAAAACAGAACTGCTGAAGGTCTGTGTCTTGGTCTGTACCGGCTGCTTTAACAAAATATCACAGCCCGCGGGGCTTGTAAACAACAGAAACATATCTCTTATAGTTCTGAAGGCAGGATACCCAGATCAGGGCACCAGCTGGGGTACAGTCTTCTTCTTAGTTCATAGTTAGTCCTAGCAGGGTGGAAAGAGCCAGGGAGCTCTAATCCTATGTATGAGGGCTCTACTCTCATGACCTGACCGCCTCCCAAAGGCTCCACCTCCCAATGCCCTCCCACTGGGGGTTAGGATCTCAACCTAAGAACTGAGGGACACAGGGGCACCTGGGTGGCTCAGTCGTTAAGCCTCTGCCTTCGGCTCAGGTCATGGTCCCAGATTCCTGGGATCGAGCCCCATGTCCGGCTCCCTGCTTGGCGGGAAGGCTGCTTCTCCCTCTCCCACTCCTTCTGCTTATGTTCCTTCTCTCACTGTGTCTCTCTCTGTCAAGTAAATAAATAAATAAATCTTTAAAATTTAAAAGAAACCAAAAAGAACTGAGGGGCTCAGACGTGCAGACCATAGCAGTCTGGGAATGTGTATCCTCTGCAATTCTCTCTTCCTCGTGGTCCCTCCTCAGATCTTTTCACATCCTCCTCTATGTGGATGAGAAAGACATTTTCATCTCTACTACTGAAAGCTGATTAAACATTTATTGGGACCATCGGCTGAAACCAAACAATATGGCCAAGACTGAGGTCCCCATCCTCTTTTCGTTCTCGCCAGCTTCATCTAGAGACCATCGTTGTCTCTTTCAAGTGACTTTGGGCCCTGCAGGGGCTGGGCACCTTACCCTATTCCCTGCCAGCTCTGCAGGGGGCTGGTGCTGTGCCTCCCGTCCGCCAGCCACGCAGTTTGCCAGCAAACCTCCAAGCTGGGAAAAGGCACACACATCAAAAGATCCACGAGGAGGTTTAGGAGCCAGACACAGAATGGAGGCACAATTGTGATTCAAGTCAAGACCACCAGCTCTCTGCAAAGCCTTTGTGAGCGGCAACTGGCCCACTCCTCCGGAGCCTTTTGTGGTCTCCAAATAACGCCCTTGCTAAGAGGTACCAAAGGCACTTTTGTGACTTTCCCTTCAGAGCAACCAGGAGGAGGGAACATATTTCACTCACCCCAAACCCAGACAGGTTTCCCCTTCCTTCTACACTTCCCTTAGGGTTTCCTCTACACTGCGAAGAAGCAGGAGAATCCTGTCTGCTGGCATTTCCCCAAGGAGGGCACACACAATTAACAATCTTGAAAAAACACGCACTTCAAAGCCTCGTCCTCAAAAGGATCAGAGATGGAATTGCTTATTAGCAGAAGCTGGAATTGGGTGCCAGGGGCATTTGTTCCCACAAATGCTTCTCTCTCCTGCATGCATGCCACCTGACTCAAAGAAGCCCACTGAGAGGACAGACTGAAAAGAAAATTAACCCCCCAATCCCCACTCCACACCTAACTCCCCCAACAAAGAGAGGCGGTTCAGCGGACAAAGAGGAAACCAACGGATTGCCATGTAGCTGCCTGCAAGGTTGTACTTGCTTCCTTGGGTTTTAACGGAGGAGCTGGTTGGCCTACCATTCGTGGAGATGTTTCATTTGCCATTTGGGCAGGGATTCTCTCAATCAGTCCCTACCTTTCACATACCCAAAAGGCAGGAACAGCTCAAGGCACTCGCTTGGCTATTCTGGGTTATTCGTTTACAAGAAGAAATTGCTTGGCTAAGACAGGGATGACCTGCTAGCATGATACTGGGGCAGTCATGGTTTTATTTTTGGGCACGATGAATTATTATTTCATGTAAGCTGGGTAGCCTCCCTTAATGTGCAAGAGAGAAATCACGGATGAAGTATAAAACTGTCCTTATGCCATTGGGAGGAGAGGAAAATACTCACGTCATAAATCAACAAGGCCTCATTTAATGAGTCATCATCTCATTTAAACTGTAGGAACTCTGAAAGGTGGCGGTTATTGTTCCCAACAACAGGTAAAGAAACGGGGGTTCGGAGACATTAAGTGACCTACCCAAGGCGACGACCAAGAATATAGAGAAAACAGATCATTTAATTGCTAAGCCAAAGAGAAAATGCCCTCCAGATTGACACAGCTGACCCTTGAACAAAATGCATTTGAACCACACAGAACCACTTACACTTTTTTTTAATAAATACAAGACTGTAATGTATTTTCTCCTCCTTATGATTTTCTTCAAAACATTTTCTGTTCTCGGGACGCCTGGGTGGCTCAGTTGGTTAAGCAGCTGCCTTCGGCTCAGGTCATGATCCCAGCGTCCTGGGATCGAGTCCCACATCGGGCTCCTTGCTCGGCGGGGAGCCTGCTTCTCCCTCTGCCTCTGCCTGCCATTCTGTCTGCCTGTGCTTGCTCTCTCCCCTCTCTCTCTCTGATAAATAAATAAAATCTTAAAAAAAAAAAAAAAAAACCATTTTCTGTTCTCTAGTTTACCTTATTGTACAAAAGCAGTGTACAATACATACAGCATACAAAATATGCGTTAATCTACTATTTATGTTCTCAGTAAGGCTTCTCAGCAACAGCTGACTATCAGTAGTTAAATTTTGGGGAAGTCTAAAATTCTATTCTGGTTTTTGACTGCATGGGGGGCAGCACCCCGACTCCCGCATTGTTCCTGGGTCAAGTGCATAGTAAAGTGAGAACCATAAAGAATAGAACCCAAAAGACATAAGTTTTCTAAAGTTAGAAACATGAGAGATTTGCTGTCCAACATCATCTCCATCCTCCCCATACCCATTCTGAGTGTCCTAAGCTTCTGGAACCTGGTGTCAATTCATATTTTCTTTTCAACCATCCAAACTCTCATTTCTCCCCTTTAGACCGTGAACCTCAGCCAAAATTGTTATCATTCTCCCTAAAAGGGACCATCAAGGTCTATGTCAAGGAATGTGACAGTGATTGTGCCAGCTCTGTTATCTCTTTAAATGGACTTCTTAGGTCTCCTAAAAAAATGTCATTGTGCAAATGTTTAGCATTATCTATCTCTATAGCTATAGATATAGATATGGATAAAGATATGGATATAGAACTCCACAGGGATTCTTTCTAGGACAGTGTGATTTGGGGAAGAGAAGGGCACAGGATGAAAGGCAGGGAGGTAAAGAGAGAGTTTAACATTTTACTCTGAACCCGTAGTTTTTAATCCTTTTTAATAAAAAATATTCCTATGGGGCGAGCCTCGGGGTGGGTATTGCAGAGGGCACGTATCGCATGGAGCATTGGGTGTGGTGCATAAACAATGAATTTTGGAACACTGCAAAAAATAAAATTAAAATTTAAAAAAATATTCCTTTGTTTTAAAGTCATTGTTAATAAAGTAGAATAATTAGTAGTAATCAGTAGTATAGAGAATAAGAGTCTGTTGGGAGGGATTTGATTGAGTACACTCCATCCTGTCATAGTAAAAGCTGTCTTCAGGAAGATAATACATCTAAGGAGTCCAGTTGTCAGAGAGCCTCTTACCCTTGCGTCGGGGGCCACTGGGGCTACCCCCTTCACTGCGTCAGGACACCCATCCTGCAGAAGCTGAGAGGTTGGCTACTAACAGCTTATCATTGCTCCCTTTTTCATAGAATTGTTCTCTGCCCTGTGGGAGCCTCCTGCCTTTCCAGGGAGCTTATTTGTCTACCTATACTCCATTCCCTGGAGGAGTAGGAGCTGCTTAAAGAAGCAGTGGGCAGCCAATGCTTGAGCAACAGAGGATTTGAATGCCTATCCTCCTAGGCTCCAGAAAACTAAGCCTGTGATACTGTTCCTGCTCCAAGCTGGGATCAAGCTGAGGTTCAACTCCAGTTGTGACCACATCCTTGCTGAAATCCTTCCCCTACCCCATCCTGCTTCCTTGTTTCCTCTCCTTGAGCACCTTCTCAAGAAGTCTTTTGCAAGAATCCTTGCCTCAGGCTGTGTGTCTAAGATGTTCCCATTGCTCCCCACCTAAAGGGGTCATCACATAGGGCCTGAGTCTCTCACAAATGAATTCAGTACACCTTCAATGAACAGACAACTCCAAACCTATTTAAATTGCTCCAGAATACACAGAATGGGGAAAAAACACATCCAAAACCATTTGGTGAGGGCTTGACATCATTGATACCTAGTTTTGACAAAGCACAAGAAAATAACCAATTGATCTGACATATAGGTATTAATGCAAAAATTTTAAATAAAATATTAACAATAACAAAATGAGCTATTGAAAGAATGACTCACCAAGTCCAAATAAGTTTCATAACTATTGACATAATTTGCCCTGTTGAGTGGTCAGGGCACAGAAAACCTGTGATATTCTAAACATTATAAAAAGATATTTAATTAAGTTCCATATTTATTATTTTAAGAATAGTGGATACTTTAAGAGATATATAATATAGATATAATAAAAACATCTGGAAAGTATAAAGGAAGAATAGCTTTCATTTCAAAAGCAGAAAAAAGATTTTTAAATACCAGCAAATAAATTTAATGAGAAATATATAGGATCTTTAAAAACCTATAAAGCACAACTATTAGAATATAGAAGGTATTAATAAATGGAACAATATTTGCTACTCTTTTCTAAAATAGCTCAATCTTATTTAAAAAAAAAAAACTCCCTAAATTAAAGTATGAAGGTAATGTGATCTCTATTAGAATTCCAAGAAGTTTATTTCATTGACTGGTTGATTTTTTTTAGGAAGGAAACAAGGTCTCAGGGGAAAATAATGATACAAAAATTACCAGAAAGACCCTGAAATGCAGAGTAAGTAGGTGGCAGGATTAGGCTCAAAAGATAAAACATTATAAAGTTAGAGTAATTTAATGAGATAACGAATGTAAATTGCTTAACACATGCCTGACACAAGAATGGAGAGAAAGATTAATGGAATAAAACTGAATTTTAAAAAACAGAAACAAATAGAGATGGAGATTTAATTTATGATAAAATTTGCATTTTAAATCAGTGGAGGAAAGATGGATTATACAATGAATGGATTTGGGACTCCTACAAAGTTTTCTAAATATAAAATAAAACAAAACTGAATCCTTACACCATTTCTCTTATCAAACGTCATCCCAGTGATATGAACAGTAAGAAATGAAATATTAAAAGAGCTAGAAGAAAACATAGGACTTTAAGAAAGTAATCATAATTTCTAAGCAAGATCTTTCCAGACTTGAAATAGGGACAATCTCTCTAATTAGTGCATTATAGATATGACTATTTAATTCTTGCCTTTATTATAAAAAAAAAAGACCAAGAGTAAAAGTATTTAAAATCCATATGACAAAACATTAATTTAATAATTAATTAATTAATTAAGAACACTTAATTCAAAAGATCATCATCACAATTTATAAAAGTGAGACATGGTTCATCGCCCCTTCCAACTTCCCTCAACTCCCTTCTCCTCTCCATCTCCCCATGTCCTCCATGTTATTTGTTATGCTCCACAAATATGTGAAACCATATGAGACAAAGCTTTATAATTTTATATGTGGGACTATATGACTTTTGAACATATATAAAGATACCTACATTTGTAATCTAAAGATAATAGCAAAGATCAATACATAGCACTTGGGGAGCATATGAATAAAGCTATTTTTGAATCCTATTGTGTGAGTGAAGATTACTGCAAACCCTCTGGGGGGAAACATTGGGCAACATCTGTACAAATGTAAAATGCACCAACAATCCTAGTGCTAAGTATTTATTTTTTGCCAAAAAACTTAAGTACAAGGAGGTTCATTGCAGCACTGATTATAAAAGAGACTGTAAACAATCCAAATGCCCCCAATAAGAAAACGGTTAAAACAAAAACAATCCCTATAAAGTTTACTTATTTAATCCATGCAGACAAGGTTTAAATAAATAAATAAATAAATAGACCATACGCTATACACATGTTGTCAAACTTCTGCTGGAAAAGTCAGGTAGTAAATATTTTAGGCTTTTCATGCAACATAGTCTCTGTCACAACTGCTCTACTCTGCCGTTACATAAACAAATAGATGTGTCTGCGTTTGAATAAAACTTTATTTATAAAACCATGTAGGAGGGGTGCCTGGGTCGCTCAGTGGGTTAAAGCCTCTACCTTTGGCTCAGGTCATGGTCTCGGGGTCCTGGAATCGAGCCCCCGCATCGGGCTCTCTGCTCAGCAGGGAGCCTGCTTCACCGACACCCCGCCCCGCCTGCCCCTCTGCCTGCTTGTGATCTCTGTCTGTCAAATAAATAAATAAAATCTTAAAAAAAACAAAAACAAAAACAGGTAGGAGACTGAATTTGACCCTGAGGTCATAGTTTTCCTATCCCTGGCATAATGGATTATTCTTGATGAAGAAATTATCTGTGTTTATGGATTTATTTATAGACAAATAAGTTATCTATAATTATTGATGGAGATATGAATACAAATACAGAGATTATATGTGCATTTGTTCATGAAAAGATACCTGAAACAGTGTAAATATATAATATATATTACATTGTATATATATGTACATATATGTGTATTATATAATACATATCACATCATATATCTTTTGTATAATATTTGTATATGTTAAATAAGTAAATAGTCCCCGCACAGTAATACTCCATAGCTGTGAAAAAGAACGAGGAAATCTGGTATTACGATGCAGAAAACCTCAGACATAGTGAGCAAAAAATGCAAGTGACAAGCCCAAGAGAACAGTATACCCCTATTTGTATTTAACAATTTATATGTTTCATGCAGTTTTGTAAATGATACAGAAGAAGCTGTTATTTTCCCTAGGGAGGGGACTGAGGGTCTGGCTTTCTGAGGAAATAGAGAAAAATCCACTTCCTTCTAAAGTCTTTTTCACTGTTTTTTTTTTTTTCACCATATGTATATGCACTTTTTGAATGTAGAAAGGCATTTTTTAAAAGAAAATTAATACAATTTACAGAATGAGGCAGCAGAGTTTGGTAGCATAACAGGGTTGGAAGGTTGGGCAGCTGGACAGCTGGGTATCTCAGCCAGGATGGCCACAGAAGTTATTAAAGTGTTGAAATGTATCTGGACCAGTTGACAAACAACCATTTCTCCAAATCTGATGTGTGCCCTATCAGCCAGGCTATCCAAGCCCTTCCTCAGGAGCCACTCTGTCCCCAACTCCCTGTGATTCAGCAACTGCAAGCTCTTAGCAAGACTCACAACATCCCTGAGTTTCTTTCTTATTTGTCAGTGAAACGTTGCCAGTCATACTTGGTCTACTCGGCCCTGGAGTCTGAAAGGAGGTAAAATATCTAAAAGCGCTCTGCAAAATATAAAGCTCTAGGCTAACATAAGATAATTAACATCATTTTTTTGCACTTAGAGCCTGTCGGCAAAGATAATGTAAAGTATTTGTTCTAGGAACACAATCATTTCCTACCATCCTGGCTCAAAACATCACCTTTCATTCCTACATCTATTACAGCAAGAATAATACCATTGTCTAGCTTTTGAATATGTGTCAATTTCCTTTGCTACCTAGAATTCTTTGAGGACAGAAAATGTGGCCTATTTATTCACCCATACTCAGGACCCAGTATAATGGCTGATGTAGACTCAATATGTTTGATGAATAAATATGTAGAAAGGGAGCAAAGAAGCAAAAGGAGAGAGACCCGTAAAAAGAAAGTTGGTTTATGTGTTAACACTCTACTTCCCCAGTAGTTTCCTGAGTAACCCAGTGACTTAGTTCATGATAGTCTCAGGGTAGTAAGAACATGATCAATGAAGCATTGCTTGAATCCACTGATGGGATTCTAACTCCCTATTTTTTTCATTTGACAAATATTTGAGTGGCTAAAGAATCATGGTAGGTACTTGGAATTCAATATGAGCAAAGAAGACACCTCTCCATCTGTCTTGGAGCTTGTGGTCTAATGGGTGAGTCAGACATTAATGAAAACTATCATGCAAATGAGAGCATTTTTTTTTTTTTAATAGAGGGAGAGTGGGGGAGCAGAGGGAGAGAGAGAATCTTAAGCAGATGCCACACAGAGTGCAAAGCCAATGCGGGGCTTAATCTCACAACCCTGAGATCGTGACCTGAGCCAAAATCAAGAGTCAGATGTTTAACCAACTGTGCCACCCAGGTTCCCCAAAGGCTTTTTTTTTTTTTTTTCTTAATGGAGTTAAGTGGTGTGAAGGAACTGACCATGGTTCTATGAATGCACGTAACAAAGAAGAGTCTTGTTGATGGTAGTGTGTGTGGTGGGGGGAATTATCAGGGAGGTCTTCCCTGGGGGAATCACACAGGGGCTGAGGGCTGAAGAAGTGGTAACTCTATCAGGAATGAGCTCCATCTCTCTGTCCACAGGAAGTATATGCAAAGGCCCTGTGGAAAAATAAGCATGGTGCCTTTAAAGACAAGGTGAGGCAGCATGGTTAGAGCACATGGAGAAAAGATAAAGTAATGATAGTTTGATTTAGACACACACACCAAAGCCCTTATCTTCCCCTTCTGAAGAGACAGAGCTGGACTGCATTCTCCAGTTTCCGTTGCAGCTGGGTGTGGCCAAAGGAATGTGAAGGAAGTGAGAGGCCCCTAACCCTAAATGAGCAGCTGTCCTTCTTCCACATTTCTTTCTCAATTGACCTGTGGGATGCAAATGATGATGAGACCCTACAGGAAGGAGGAGTCCAACAATGGAAGGACCCTGGGTCCCCCAGGAAAACTGAGAGCCTCCCTGTAATGTCTGTTTAGGCTTTTGTTTGTGTGAGAAATACACTTCCTTTGTGCTTGAATCATCATATGTTTTTGAATTTATTTACTTCTGCAGCCCAGCCTACCCTGCAAGAGAGAGGAGTGTGGGCAAGATCGTGCAGGGCCTGGTAGGTCACATTCAAGATATTGGATCCCCGAAGAAATGGGGAGTCACTGAAGAGATGATGAGCCATGATCAAATGTATATCTGAAAAAGATCATTCTGGGTGCTCCAGGAAGAGTGATACATTTCTCCAGTTTCCCATCTTACTTTGCCTGGTCAGCCATGTGGTGTATTAGATAAGGAGGAGGCAAAGTGATCAGATACTTCAGAGGATGGCAGCAGGTTATAAATAATGGGATAAAAATCATGAGTAGAAGCAGAAAAGAAATGTTGACAAAGGTCAGAGCTGGCAAAAATATGAGGGCATTTTCCACAACAAAAAATTGAAGCAAGGATGGTCACAGCGGGCAAAGAAGAAGGCATAAAGCATTGTTAGCAGGATATGGGGTTTGGAGTCAGGACACAGCTTGAACGTTCAGTGCTTTTATGATCTTCAGCATGTTACCTCGACTGGGTCTTCCAGTTCCCCTATAAATGAAATAGAATGACAGCGTTTGCACTGCACAATCGCCATGAGGACACAATGAAGCAATGACATGGGTCATTCGGTCCAGCTCCTGGCATGGGGCTGGTGCTCATCCATGCTGGTTGACTGTCCGGAGTCGGGTTGGGAGGGACAGGGTTAAAGGTACGTAAATGGCCAGGAGCCAAAGATTCAGATGGACTCCAAAGACTGAGATTTGAGGCAGATGATTAAACATTTTAAGAAAACCCATCAAGAAGCTGGTATCTAGAAACCAGAAGGGTCAAGATGGGGAAGTAGGAGAAAAGTCCACCATGCTGAGAAATAAAGATCAGCTAATTTAGGAACTCTCAACCTCAGCACTATTGGCTGTGTGTGTTGGGGGAGGGGGGTTGTCCTGTGCACTGTGGGGTGTTTAGCAAAATCTCTGGCCTCCACTCGCTAGACACCAGGAGCACCTCCCTCAGTCATGACAACAAAAGCGTCTCCAGACATTGACACATGTCTCCCACTCTCCTGTTCATTCATTCAGTGAACCTTTCTCATGGGGCATGTAAGATGAATTATAAGGCCACATCCCCACCATCATGGAACTGGCATCCAAGAACTCACATCTCTGTTCCCCACTACTCAGCTCTCAATCGCATGGATGTAGTGTCACTACAATATTTAGAGATAGGTGAGAACAACAGGCTACTTAAACAGAGTACTGTTGGGTTTGATATTTCTTTCATCTCCTCATTGAAAAAAATACATTTTAAAAAACTGTTGCCGAAGAGATACTGAGACATACGTGATCTCAGTCATGTTCCAGTTTCCTGTACTTTTTTTTTAAGACTTTATTTATTTATTTGACAGAGAGAGAGATCATAAGCAGGCAGAGAGGGGGGGGGGGAAGCAGGCTCCCCACTGAGCAGAGAGCCCGATGTGGGGCTCGATCCCAGGACCCTGAGATCATGACCTGAGCTGAAGGCAGAGGCTTAACCCACTGAGCCACCCAGGCACCCCCAGTTTCCTGTACTTTTAAGGCTGATCTGGAAGTCAGAGATCTATGTCAGAGTCTCAGTGTCCAGTCACATCTACCCTGAAAAGGCCAAAGATGTTCAATTGTGAGGGAAATTCATATACAATCAACTTTCATCTTTCTTGTTATATGATTTAATACTTACTTTGTTTCCTCTTGCTGGGGTTTTAATTTAGTTGCAACAGAGAGGGAAGCTTCCTTGCTCTGTACTCGGCTGTGACATCCCACTTGTCACCAGGAGCTGGATTATAGGCTTCATGAGACTGAGGGGGCAGAAATATTCTAATTTTGTTTTTAATTATACAATAACAAAAGCTATTACGAACAAGAAAGAATACCTTAAAATTAATTATCAGCCAAAATAAGATCCTTAGGAAGGCCTTTCAAAGCTTAATCAAGATAAAATGAAACGAACACAAAATTAAATTTTTTAAAAAATCCACTAAAAGATGAAGGAATTCAGAGAAGAATATGAAAAAAAAATAATTTATGGGAGAATAAGGGCTCTAAATTAGATACCTCTCTTGAATCATTGTCAAGGACATAGCTTACTTGAATTATGATCAAAAACCCATATCAATCTCCTTCCACTAGAAAAATAGGAAACAATGACTCAAATTGTCGTCTACCTTCCAGGTATGACTCAATTCCCAATTCTATGACAGTTTTTATGCTGTTTTTTATAAAACACCAGAAAAAATGAATGTCAACTTGGGAACAGAGAGCATAGGTCTCTTGCCCCCAAATGCAGTGCAAATGGAAGACTCAAACATTTGAAGATTCTCTAGCTCCTAGGAAACTCCACCAATCTCAAGGAGAAAATGCAGATGTGCTTGTTCCATACAGAAGACAGTCCCTCTGTGTCTTTATATGAAACTAATTTGTGCCCCAAGGTGTTATCACAACTCACTTCTTCAATGAGTGAAGAGGGAATTTCTTAAACTGAAGGCACTCCTCCCAAGCACTCATTTTAGCCTCCTGTGATATAGTCAACATCTGTCTGATTTCTTTGTTTGCTAATTCACCTTCCAGGGGGTATCTTTTATCTTCTTCTTGTAACAGCACTCTACTTTCCAGTGGATAAACTTTCCTCCCTTCCTTTAACCCACTTGGCTTGGGGGAGGGGAAAATGACCCATCCCGGTTCCTAAGATAAAATATATATATACATGATGCCAGACAAGAACATTGGATGTCCTGGGTCAGCGATTGGTTCCAGGATGGGTATATGACATCAGCTAGGCCAATAAGACAGGTATCTCCAACTTTTGTTAAAACTGTTGGTTCTACCACCTGGGTTGTCTAACCAGTGGGTAAGTCGAGATCAGCTGGCATTATCTCTCCTCCAGGAAGAAGCATCCCTGGGAATAAAATTAAGAAAAAAAGAAGAAAAAACAGAGTCAAGAGATGGAAAGAGAAAAAGTCTTGGCACTATTATTTGAGCACCTGGATCCAGCTTTACCTGAAACCATGTACACATGTCATTTTCATTTACATCAGCAAATAAATTTACTTTTTGCATTGAGCCAGACTGAGTTGGTTTTCTGCTATGAAATCAAGAGTCATGACTAATCACTTTGTCTGGAAAGACTGTCACAGCTGCTGGGTACTCTCAGCATTTTTTTTTTTCTTTTGCCTCCTCTGCTTCCTCCATACTATGCAAATTTCCTTCTCTATGGCTTTGTTGACTTACTTCCACCAATCTGAAATGCCCTCTGTGTCTCTCCTTCCCTATCTCCTTCACAGCCCATATTAAGTCCCAGCCTCCAGAAGCCATTCTGATCTGCATCTAACTCCCATTTCAAAAGTCTAGCACACTGCTGTCATTCCAACTTCTGGTGTTGATGTGCCAGTTTGTCCGTTTACAAGTTCTGTCCCCAGCTACCTTATAGGATCCTAGAATAAAACATTTCCCCATCAATCTTCAGAATTATAAGACAACGTCCACCTCAAGCCTGCAGCATCTCTCATTTGAGCTGCTGCTCAAGCTTCTAGACTGAACTCTCCATACCCACACTGCCCCTTTGCCCTGTGCTTCCCCACAGCTGATGGATACTCCTGCTGAAAACCCTTTGGAGCTATGGAATGCTCTAAGGATCATATCCAAAGTCCTGAAGGTGGCCTACAAAGCTCTATAGGGTCTGGCCTCTGCCTCGTTCTGCACCTGCCTTCTCAGGAGGACCTGAGAAGATAGGTCCTCCTGCCTTCTCTCTGCTCCTGTTCTTTATGGCCCCTCCATCATAGGGGAGGACATGCTGTCCCTTTTTCCCTTAACACACCCCTCCCTTCTTTCCTAATTAACTCTTATTTATTCTTTAGACCCCAATACATTCTCCATTCCCTTGGGAAAAATGTCTGCAACCCCACCAATTCCATTACCTTTCACCATCACCATTATAAGCTCTTATGACTCCATGGCGTTTCTTTCACTGCATTTATTAAATTCGCCATCATTACCTAAATGTGTATATTCACATAAATGACATAAATTTTGTAAGCATCTCTCTTCTGCTCACACGTGAGACCCAGGAGATGAAGATCAAGGGCTGTCTTTCCTTGCTGTTGTATCTCCAACACTTAGCAAATACAACAGCCCAGGAGGCACTTAACACACATCAGCTTAATCAATGGAAGAATCACCCAGTTGTGGGACAGCAAATATCACTGGCTGGATGGAAGGACAGACAGAAGGCAGGACAGAAAGAGGAAGGGTGGATGCATGATATCAGCAGTAAAGATGCTTCTTTCCTCCAGCTGCAACTGCTGCCCGTATTTAGAAAGCTTAGTAGAAAATAAATAAGGCCTTAAGATACGATTGCTGACTTGTCTGGAAAGATGAGCTCTTGGATGAGACATGACAGTCACAGAGTCCTACACTGAGAACAGGACAACCTCCAGGACAATAGAAAGCGGGAGAACCACGGAGAAGCTTTGAACAGTTGATAATTTTGCCCAGTGAGTGGCAGGCACCAAATATGTAATTTCGATGCCTCACACCCCAATTCTGTAATTGAGCTCCGTGTCTGCTTTGGGTCAAAAGAACAGCTAGGCGGAGACTATTTATATAATCACAGAGCCTCTGTTTGATGCAGATTTCTGAGGCACTAGAGTCATATTTTATTAATACAGGTTTTCTTTGTGTGAGAACTAGCAGAGTTTCTCAGACCCAAGGTATTTACAAACTTCTTTATCATTCCTGTCTCCATCCAGGTAAGTCACTATTGAAAAAAAATAAAAATAAAAATAAAACAAATTTCCTTCTTACAAGTCCTATCACCTGCTGTTGTGTTTATGTGTATTAAAAGATGCATGGATGATAAGGACTTTGATGTTTTCAAATAAGTTTTTAGTTTCCCAGACAAAATGGCATGTAAGATGGACGATATGGGAAATAATTTGGTAGTTAAGGACTGTGGCAGGCACTTCCTAAGAGCTTTATATGTATGATTATCTCATGGAGTCTGCAAAACAGCCCCAGAAGCCAAGCTTTATTTTCTCCTTTTAAGAGATAAAGAAGGAAAGGATTAGAGGGCTTGAGAGTCCTGTTCAAGGGCATTCAATAAGCAAGATGTAGAACCGGGATTTGAACCCATGTCTGCCTGGTTGAGTAAACCTCTGAGCATCTTGCCCAACTTCACTGTCTTTCTGTCAAAGAGAGTCCCTGAGCGAACTCCACCTGCCCCATCTAGGAGTCTAGAGTTTTATGGTGTTTATAGAAATCATCACCAAACTAAAGGAAACTATGAATTGCTGTTTCCCTGATGATAACGACCAGCTCTACGCTAACTGCTAGGGATAAACAAACAGGACAAATCTTTGCCTTTGAGAGACTCATAATCTAGATGGCTCTGTTCCCAATGTAAGAAGACTGATTTTGAGTTCATTGCACTGAGGGAGAAATTAAAAGGGGTAATCTAGAAAGTCATATAGGACAGGCAGTATTGGGAAGTCTTGGGGACCCTTCAGGGAATGGTGATCCTAGTACAAAGCATTTTGAGAGCCACAGAGAGAAAGTGTGCCCCCCAAGTGAAAATTCAAAGTCTAAATGTGTGTCCACTTACCAGAGAAGGTTACCACACACAAAGATATAAAATCTATATCCTAGGTCACCGTAAGATTTCCCCACCCCAATCACATAACCACAGAGGTTCCCACCTACGGAGTACATCAGAATCAACTGGGCACAGTGTCAAAAATACAGATTCCTGGGCCACCTGGGTGGCTCAGGGGGTTAGGCCTCTGCCTTTGGGTCAGGTCATGATCTCAGGGTCCTGGCATCGAGCCCTGCATTGGGGTCTCTGCTCAGCAGGGAGTCTGCTCCCCACCCACACACCCTCTGCCTGTTTCTCTGCCTACATGTGATCTCGATATCTCTCTCTCTCTCTCTCTGTGAAATAAATAAATAAATAATATTTTTTAAAAAATACAGATTCCTGAGGCTCCTCCCCCATAGAATTTTGTTCATTAGGTCTGGAGTGAAACTCTTGAATCTACACTTTTAGCAAATGTTCCCAAAAGATGATCATACTAATAGACTGAATTTGGAACGAACATTGTATTGGTAGAAGCAGACTATTATAAACCATCTTAATATTCTGGTCTATTTTTTTAAATATTTTATTTATTTATTTGAGAGAGAGCATAGAGGGAGAATGAAAGAGAGAAACAGGCTCCCCAATGAGCAGGGAGCCCAATGTGGGGCTCGATCCCCAGACCCTGGGATCATGACCTGAGCCGAAGGCAGACGCTGAACCAACTGAGCCCACACAGGCGTCCCTATTCTGGTTTATTTTTAAAACCTTTTATTCTGGTTTTCCCAGCATTTCCCTTTTACATATACATTTATTTGTCCATTGATCTACTCCATCCATGTAGTATGCGGTGGGTGTTATGTGGCTTCATGGAAGATTCTGGTCTCAAACAAGCTGGGCTGCACCACTTACTATCCTGCAATTTAGGGAAGGCATTCATCCTCTCGGTCTCTGTTTCATAGAAACTGAAGGTGATAATGTCAGCCACAATGTGTTGCTTTTGAGTATTTAGTAAGATGAAGTTTATAAAATGCCTATCACCCAGAAAACGTTCACTGAATTTCAGTTCCCTGAGTGCTGGCTGGGTTTCAGACACTGCGCTTGCCATTGGGAAAACAAACAAAAAAGATACGACCTTTGTCTTAAAATATGCTCACAAGCCTACGGTGTGCATTCTTGGGGTGCGATCCACATACATCCACACTGGGTGACAAGCAAGAGAAAGATTCTATTGGGAAGATAAAGCCGGAGTTAAATTAAAGCAAAAGCTAAACAACCAGGCCTCACACGGGAGGAAAACGAAAGATGCTCTCAGAATCTGGGAGCAGGAGCCAAAGGCCAGTCACTGGCGGAATGCCATGGTCGAGAGCTGTGAGTATCATGATCGAGCTCAACTACTGCCCCAATCCCTGCCTTCACTTGCTTAAGATTCAAGGTCAAGAGAGAGACTGATCGGCTGAGTTTGGGTAACATGCGTGTCACAACTTAATGACAGCACCACCACGGCTGCAGTGGATGCCAGAGAGGGGGTTCCATGAAAAACGATGGAGGCAGTTACCAAGAGAATGAGCTCTAGAAGGCAGACTGACAAAACCATGTGTCCACCACGGACAGAGAGGGGAAGCAAGCTCCGGCTAACTCGGGGGGATTTTTTTTTTCTTCCAAACTCAGTGAAATTTTTTTCTTTCAGACATTTGCATACAAAACATGTTACTATTCACCTCATCAGAGAAGATCTACAGATAGCAGATAAACATATGAAAAGACGCTCAACATCAGATCATTCGGGAACCACAAATGAAATCTACAAGGAGATACCAGTACACACCTATTAGAAGGGCCCAGATCCAAAGCACTGACAACAGCAAAGACTGGTAAGGTTCTGAGCAGCAGGAACACTCATTGGCGCTGCTGGGAATGCAAAATGGTGCACACAGCCACTTTGGAAGACAGTTGGCAGCTTGTTCCAGGGCTCAACGTAGTCTTCATCGCATGACCCAGCAATTGTGTTCCTTGCTGTTTACCCAGGTGAGCTGAAAACCTAGCTCCCTACAGAATTCTGCACAGGAATGTTTACTGCGGCTTTATTCATGATTGTCACAACTTGGAAGGAACCAAGATGCCCTTCAGTAGGTGAACGGACAAACACACTCACATGCAGTATTATTCAGAAGAAAGAAGAAAGGAGTAAAGCCATGAAAAGGCCTGGAGGACACTACAATGCATATAGCTACATCAGGAAGTCAGTCTGAAAAGGCTATGTGCTATAGGATTCCAAGTATATGACATTTTGGAAAGGAAAACTGCAGGGACAGTAAGATCAGTGGTTCCCAGTGGTTAGGGAAGACGTGGGAGGAGAAAGGGATAACAGGCAGAGATCCAAGGATTGCAAGGGCAGTGTGATTATTCTGTGATACTGTAATCATGGGTGTATGTCGTGACATATTTGTCAAAATAGAAGGTACAACACTAAAAGTGAACCCTAACATAAACTATGATCTTAATGGTGTTATATCAGTATTGGTCCATCACCTTTAACAAATGCAGTCCATTAGTGCAAGAGGTTAATAACAAAAGGGAAACAGAGGCAGGACTCACTTTCTGCTCAATTTTTTGTGGAATATCTATTAATGAAAGAAAAATCTATTAATGATTTACAAAAGAGTAATACTTAAACTCTGATCCATCAGACTACATGCTACATAAAACAAAATATGCAACACTATGTAGTGTGATGGCCTAGAACACCAGCTGACTCACAGTAGGTCTTCAGTGATGAAATCAATGACATGTAAAGGAATAAGTGAGCCAAGGAACCCATATCCATTCATCTGGCATTTCTGATAAGATTGTTCTCAAAACTACAGATTCTGAATCCATTAATATCCAGGAACAGGTTATAAAGTTGCATGACAGAAATATAGAAACTCCACAAAACAGGAAAAAAATGGCTAGAAATAAGATATGTCAAGCAGATATAGTGATAAGTTTCAACTACATTTGAGAATGTGTGCACAAATAAATATCTGTGGTTTCACTCTATTAAATTATAACCATAGAGGTCATGTAGAAAATTAGAAATATGTGCAAATTATTTTCTGACATTACTTTCCTCTTTGACATGCTTTATAGCAATACATTTAATATAGGATTATTAAATAGAGACACCACAAAAAGATTTTTGCCTCTATAACAGGTTGGTATTATGTTAGAAAGCAACCAATGTAATATTAACTTGTTGTAGAGGTAAACACCTATATTTTTGCTGAGTACATAGTATGCATCATCACGGAGATACAAAACTGGTAAAGACAAAGTCCTCTGCAGTGGGCAAGACTGGCCAATGACATACATGGACAGCTCAGGTTCCAGAAGAAGAGAGACTCTAGGATAGATTCTAGAAAATGCTGGAAGTGGTGACCATGGGTCTTGCTGATGGTCTGGCTGACAGCAGTGAGGCAAAGTTTTGTTCCTTGTAGTTCCCTACTTGGACAGAGAGAACCCTTTTTGAATAGATGCTTTTTAACCTAGGAACCTCTACACTGAGGACCACAGAATGTTATCATTATACAAATTTTACCCAGTATATTTTCAGCTCCCCAAACCTACTGCCCCTGAAATACATGGTGTGAGGCAGGGATCCACGTCTACGAGCACCTACTATATGCCAAGCACTCCGCTGCCTATGTGAAAGCAAATCAAGACCATCTGAAAAGGATCCCCACTGGACAATGTTCAACAAAAATACAACATTTTTAAAGTCAATCAATCCAGTGCAAGTGTGAACTGTCTATGCAGTGGTGTACCACTGAGCCACTTTGAAAATAACGTGAAAGCTGAGTGTACATTGATGTGGACAGAAGCTGCAACAGTGGCTAAATGAAAAAAAAGATTAAAATATGATGATTTCATTTTGTTAAACGTTTTAGACAACATAAATATATACGTACATGCACACGGCTTGTATGTGTAGAAAAGCATTGGGACTGGGGGCTGGGGGGGTATTAACAGCGGCCATCTCCAGAGAGGCTTTTTATTTGTAGATTTTTGCTTGACAACTGGTTTCTGAGTTTTAGATAATGAGCGCAATTGCGTTAAAAATAAGAGCTTAAGTAAACGTGAAAACGCCCTTAGGGGAGAAATCTGTCAATCCAATCAAACTGTAAGCCAATTCATCGTGGAGGGAAATTAGAGCAGCCAAATCAGTGGGCATCACTCAGAGATAATACCTTGCTCACTGATTCGACCAATTATTTTAAGGTATTCCTTTGACATCTCATTCCAATTGTGATGGACTGTTTGTGTTTGCATTTTAGCAAGCACAAAATTATTGAGTCATCCTGTGTGCTAAGCACCAGGGTCGGCCCATGCAGTACAGCAGAAAACAAGGGGATGCATCCCCCAAATTCACATACTTGTGGGGACACAGCTGTGCCTCTCCTATCCACAAACAGACCCATCTCCCACAGATGGCAATCAAATCACATAAAATAAATGAAGAACCTATTTAATCTGCCTACGTTTTTGTTAATGTGTCAACAGGGGTTCTTTTTAATGCAAATATTTTTTCTCAAATGTAAAATTATTTAATAAAAGTGCAAATAATATTTTTTAAAAACCATAACAAAGAGTGTTGAGCTGACTTGAAATCTACCATCCCTAAGACAACTCCTGTTAAGTTTCTGGTGACATCCTGTTAGATGGTTTTCTGTAGATTTGTCAACAACAACCATCTGTATTCCCCTGGGACTGAGAGGTTTTCCTGGACACTGGCCCCTCGGTCCAAAAACGGGGACGATCCCAAGCAAAGCAGGACAGTCGTGAGTGTGTGGATTTATATCACCATCCCTGTGTTGGCAAAGTGAAAGCTTTTCATTATATGGATTGCCACAACTCATCTAAACAGTTCATTGTTAATTGAGATTTAGATTGTTCCTAATTAAAAACCATTATTTCTATTGTAAATCATCTGTGATGAACATCCTTGCACATCTATCTTTGCACACCTGACAATGATCTGTTGGGATAAATTTCTGGAAATGAAGTTGGTGAGTCAAAGACTATGTACCTTGACATGCTGATCCCTACCGCTAAACTTTCCTACTTAAATATTGTATTAATTCATACCTTTGACCATTTCCCCATTTCCTTGTCAAATCTGAGTTCTGCCAGTTTAATCTTAAATCTTTTCCAATTTGATGGGTAATTCAGTTCAAACTCTTAATGCATGCAATCATTTTGGGGACAAAGTATTATTTTTCTATCAAAAAAGTCAAATGCTTTATTATGAGATATAATTTCACAATCAATCTTAAATAGCGTTATGGAGACATAATTTACATATCATAAAAATCACCTATTTTCAGAATAGGAGTTGGTGAATTTTAGTACACTTAGTGCTGTCAGCCATCATCACCATCTACTTTCAGAGTATTTCCATCACCCTAAAAAGAAACCTTGTGCCTGTTTATAGTCACTCCCCATTCCCTATGTAACCACAAATCAGTTTCTTGCTGCCTCTCTCAGAATTAAAATTGCTCAGTACAGTGTAGACTGACAACCCCCCCGGTTTACCCAGGACTTCATAGGGTGAAAGAGTCATTTCCAGGGTCATGGGATGAGGAGCTAACACCAGGATGGTCCCAGGGAAACCACAAGTTGGTCACTCGACTGGTAATGTTTTTCATAAACCGAACTTCCTGGTCTCCCCTCCCCTTCTCAACTTTCACCTGACCTCTGCCCATTGGAGTCACGTGATTTAATGAGTCAGGGTAAAGTATCTTACAAAGGGAGAAGCCCTGGAAATCAAGGTCAGTCAAAGATTGCAATTTGAAGAGAATACAGTCACGAAGCATTCTGCAAAGAGCTCCTTCTGACTCAGAAAGGCTGGCTGCCCCGGTTAGATCCCTGGGACACAATGGTGATGCTCCTTATTTGACGTCCCTGACACACAATCCATTCCATCCAACCATAATGTTGAAAAAGCGTCAGCATCTCAATGATACCTAGACCTGCAAAGAGGCGAGATGGATATCACAGTGCTCTGGGAGAAGTAACTGGTGTCCAGAGGTGCCACAGGACCACCCCTTACCCACTCCTCTCCTACTTCCCACCTGCAAGGGGTAGGGACCATTAGCCCCATTTCACAAAGGAGGAAACACAGAGCCAGGCAGATGAGGTCACCTGCCCGTGACACACAGCTGGCCTCAGAGGGCAGGATTCTACCTGAGTCCCAGCCCAGCGCCAAAGCCTGACTTCCCACAGTTACCCCCATGGGCTCCTAGAAACATGGAGGACTAAAAAAACCTAGGTAGAAATACACTTTCCAAATTTACATCCTTTTCTCAACAAACACAAAAACACAAAACCACTGTGATCCACCACCCCCCAGATGTCTTCTCTCCACGAAAAAGTATTAAGTTGAAGTGGGGGGAAAGTGGGACAGGAGTGGAGGGATTTGCAAGTAATAGCGAAGCCAGCATAATTCAAAGTGAAACTGATTTAAAATTTTGCTAAAATTTTTTATGTTTGCATATTTCACACTTACAGCATACCTTTAGTCTTATTTACAGTTTTGATTAAATCTATACTTCTGTACTTTACATAGTATATAAAAATATAGTTTTATGTAAATATTTCTCGGGGAGATCTGTAAAAGTGTCTCCTATAATTGAGATGACATTTCAAAATACAGTCAGTGTTTCAGGATCAGATACATTTGGTGGGCTTAATGGTAGAAGGCACCTCCCATTTATATTTACTGGTTTTTAATTAGCTCATTATCTACAGTTGTGAGTATCTCTAATTTACCCAGACAGGAGATCTGGGGAGCCATATATTTGAAGTTACTGGATAATTTCTACTTATCTTTCCCTAAAACTTTTCTCCTTCTTGGAATAAGGGGAGTGGAGAGAGACTCTCAGGCTTGTCCCTGTACCGCCATGGGAACTGATCCCCGTGTATGCCTGTCAGCCGCAAAACTTGGCTTGGCCATAAAATTGGAAAATGTAGCTAATGTCAGAACTTGCATATTTAAACCCACCCTGCCGAAAATAAATGCCAAGTCATCTGATTAGTCATTTCATACCTACATTACTAGATCTCACTGGCACATGTCACCATTAACACGGCAGCAAGGGGAGAGCCACTTGATCGTGGCTTATGCCTACTTTATCCATATCTAAGAATGAGGGGGTGAGTCTCCAGCCATAAACAACATGCATTTCCTGACACCATATGTTGTTGTCTTATGCATACTCTGTAATGTGAGTGGATAGCCAGCAAATCGTCCATTTCTGTTCTCTAAATCCACCAAGTTCTCAGTAAGTGGTTAGAGCAGCTGTCACAAATGACCAGATCTTTGAAACCAGAGAGGCTGCTGGTGGACTACAGACATGGTTTCTCTGGAGGTGAGAGGAGTTTGCACCAGGAAGTTTGTAATGGGTTTAGAGTAGGGTTTCTCAACCTTGGCACACTGACATTTCTAACCAGAACACTGTTGATGAGAACCGTCCTGCCCTCAGCAGGGTGCGCCACGCGTTTTCCCAGTCCCCACCCTCTAGATGCCAGCAGGACCTCCCTGCTGGGTTGAAGTCCTAGAATGTCTCCAGACATATTGCCAAATATTCTCCAGTAGGCAAAGCTGCCCCAGTCGAGGACTTCTGAGAGACAAACTGGACAGAAGGCAGAGTTATAGAAAGGTGGAATTAACAGGACTTGCTGCACTTAACCCTATTTTTTTCAAGAAATAAAGAGCAACCTCGTGATCGAGTTTTATATATATATATTTTTTTAAATGCTAGAATTGTTATCCAAGAGGTAATCCAGAGCACTCTCCCTCTAATCTGCCCCCTGGCCTATCTCTCACCTGGCCTATCTTCTGGCACCAGCGAGCACTCCTGCTGTCTCCCCTTCTGCTGCAGGGCAGTCCAAGTCCCAGAGCAGGCCTGCTTCTGCACAATAGTCGTCTGGGTCTCTCTAGGACTTATGAAGAAGCACAGACTGTGGCTCCCAAGAAAAAGAATTTCACAGGCTTTGATCAAGCATGATCTTCCCTTTGGTTCTTCTTTTATTTTTTTTTTCTAAATAATAGCTTTATTGAGATGTAATTCACATATCATAAAATTCATCCTTTTAAAATATACAGCTCAGCAATTTTTAGTATATCCACGAGGCTGTGCATCCATCACCACTCTCTAATTCCAGAACATTTTTATCACCCCACGAAGAAACCTCATGCCCATTAGCAGTCACTCCCCACACTCCTCTCTCTGCAGCCTGTGGCAACCACCAATCTATTTTCTGTCTCTGTGGGTTCTCCGGTTCTGGACATTCTGTACACATGGAAACATACAATAGGCTGTCTCCTGTGTGTGGCTTCTTTCATTTAGCATCAGGGGTTTGAGATCCAGCCATGTCCTAACTAGTGTCAGACCTCCACTCCCTTTTATAGCCAAATACTACTCTGACCTATGGACAGACCACAGTTGCTTATCCACACATAAGCTCATGGCCATTTGGGTTGTATCCACTTCCCTTTAGTTCTTATTGGTGAGTTGGTCCCCTGATGTGATTGTATGGGCTGGGCCAGTTCGTGGTATAAACAAAGCAAAACTTTCCAGCCTGACCCATGTCTGAAGTAAAGAAATAATGGATTCTTTTTTCATTTTTTCATTATCTCCACTGCCTTTTCTGAAGCTCTTGGAGTCTTTTTTTTTTTTTTTAATGATTTTATTTATTTATTTATTTATTTCAGAGAGAGAAAGAATGAGCAGGAGAGAGGGCAGAAGGATATGGAAAAACTGACCCCCCCCCCCTACTGAGCAGGAAGCCCAACAGACCTGGGGCTCGATCCCAGGACCCCAGGATCAGGACCTGTGCTGAAGGCAGATGCTTAACCAACAGAGTCACCCAGGTGCCCCAATAATTGATTCTTTTATACAACGTGTATTATTAAGCACGTAATGTATGTTGGTTCTAGGGCTCTGTGTTAAGTCCTGGAAATACAATAATAAAAATAACCCAAGACCCTGATTTAAGGGATATTTAATTCTAGCTGGAGGAAACAGACACTGAACAAACAGCACAGGATGGAAATTCATTGTTTCACCCCTCTGTTGAACATGACCACACGCAGATACTTCCCTGAGCTGCTAACACATGAGGGCAGAAAACAGAGAACTTCCCTTTCTTATACTCACGTCCCCCCAGGGAAAGCTCAGACACATGATCACAGTGGTGAAGGGGCTCAGGGTAGGCCACCCCAAGATATGCCAAGGGACCATACTGATTCTTTTAAATAAAAGTTACTTGAGAAACAGCTGGTGCAGGAGGGACACTCTGACCCTCCTCTCTGTTCCCCTAAAATCAGGAAATGCATCTCCATGTGAGATCCTGCAGGGGGGCGGGATGGGGGGTGTAGAGAGGCATCCGTATCACCAGAGGGAGAGAATTCAGGGCCAAGAAGTCTATCTAAACAAACTCTGATCAGTTCCTTCACTAATTAATATCTGAGTCAAAGTTTCTTCATCTTGTCAGTTCCTCATAAATGCATTGTTTCTTTGTCTTAAAGGTATATAAACAGCCTGCTTCGGTCATTTCTTAGGCTCTGTATCTATGAGAACTCCAACCATAAAAAATTAAGTCTGTGTTATTTTCTTCTCCTGTGAATCTGTCTTTGTGTGAATTCAATCATTAGACCAGCTAAAAGAACCAAGAGAGCAGGGAGGATTTTCCCCTCCCCAACAGCAGGCTGGGCTAAGGGCTATAATAAGCTTCTGAACTACAGCCTTTGGGAAACAGCTCTAGGAGAATAAAGGCAGAAAAACCTTCAGAGGGGAGGGCACTTTGAGCTGGGCCATGAAGAGCACTCACGTCTGTGGGATATCATTTCTAATTCTCAACCTCAGTGCTGCTCACAGTCCGGGCCGTAATTCTTTGCTGTGGGGATTGCCCTGCGCACCGGGGGACATTCATCCCCAGCTGGAGGCCCGTGGCAGGTGCGCACCTGTGACACCCTGAGCTGTCGGCAGACATCGCCAAATGTTTCCTGGGGAATGGCCCCTGGCTGAGACCACTAGGCTAGAAAGGAAGTGGCACTCAGTGGCAGGGAAGGAGGCAGGGAACCCTCCTGCTGTCTGGCATCTACATCACCTCCTTCCCACCAGTCTCAGTCTGAATCTGGAACTCCTTCCACCTAACTCCTAGTCTTGCTTTTGTGCCATCTCCCCTTTGGGCATCTGTCCCCTCCTTCCCATTGCCCCCAGGTCCTCCAGCCCCCATGAATTGGTTCCTTTTTGATCTGTCTGGACATAGAAGGCTGTCACTGCTCACCAGACATGAACCCTTTTCTTGGTAACTATCCTATAAATGAACAGTTTGGAGGTCCCCTTGTTTGGTCTCAGGCTCACACAGGTCTTCTGTGGACAAGAAGGGAACAGCCCTCACATCTCAGAGAGCAGGGGACTGGGGAGCACCCTAATCCAGCCCTCACACCTAAACAGGTACAACCCTCTATACTTCTCCATTGTCCCTTACAAAGCGTGCTGTAGAGGCAGACACCCTGGCCCAAATCCCACATCCACCAGTGAGGTGGGCAAGTTAGTTCAGGCTCAGTGTTCTCACCCAAAAAATGGAAATAAAATTCAGTCTTTGGATGTCTGTTGTAAATGAGATATTAGGTGAACCACCTTCAGGACAGTGACATATGGCAGGTACTGGATAAACGTTAGTGTGTATTTCCTATTTATGTTTCCATGGCCTTTAAGCCCAGCCCCGAGAAGCTGCAAAGACTACAGGGGCCTGAGCATAATTGAAAATGGTATCCCTTTCTTTTAGAACTCAACCACAATCACTATTTACTGGATAATGTCTAGATGTTATGGCAGCATTTAATGTTAATGATCTATAGACGTGAAAAAATGAAGCTTAACAATAAAAGCGGGTTGAACTGAAATGGATGTTCTATACCTGGACATACTCTCTGTTCAGACCAGCAGTGCATACAGACATAGGCAGAGGCGACGCCACTGACCCCACGTTCCCTCCTGCAGCACTTACAGTTTGCAAAACACATCCTGCCTCCTGCTTGGTTTCCCAGGAGAGCAGGAGAGCAGGACCCCAGTACCCACATACTCTCTAACAGTCTCTTCCCCTGTTTGACTACAGTCCCTTTTGGAATATAGGTACTCAGCTATTTACAGGCCAAGATGAAGTACTTCCCTCTCTGAGATACTCAGTGCCTCCTGCGCCCTGCAATGGTCCCTAGCGTGACCCCCAGGTCGAGGCACTGCAGCCAGCAGGTGTGTGGTCTCTGAGGTCACACTGCTTAGATCTAGATGCTGGTATAGCTTCCCCCATCTGTGCAATCCAGTATAAGCTGCTGACCTCTCTGTGCCTCAATGTTCTTACCTGCAAAATGGGGGATTATTGGAATAGACTTCATTATTACACTCCTTCATGGTTGACGGGGATTTGAATTAGATAAAATATGTAAGGATAGGGCTTAAATGCTAGCGATTTCTCTTTTCCCCAACCAAATTCCATCAGAGCCTCGAACAAGCCTTGCAAGGACATAGTCAACTCTCCATCAAATATTCATTGCCTCTCTTCCATGACAAGGAAGGGCCTTGGGAGGTGTCTGAAGCAGGATTTCCATGTAGTCTCTAGAAATGTCTCAAGAAGAGCAATGAGGAAAGGAATAAATTCTCAGGAAGTGAAAAAAAAAAAAAGGAAGGGGGAATCTTCTGGGTTTCTGGAAACGATCTTCACCAATATTAGCAAAACAAGACAGAGTTCACCCACACTCCATTCTTTAAGATGGTCGGATGCCAAGCAGCTACGCAGTACTGGGGGGAGACTAAATGCCATTCAAATGATTTGTCTTATTTTATTTCAAGTCAACCCGAAGTGAAAAATATTTTTATACAAAGCACAGTAATTTATGCAGCACCTACCACATAATGATCAGGTTCAATAACAGATAATTATATGGAAAGTACTTAAATGCTAAGTATGTACTTTTTAAATGTAGCAAAAGTAGGTTCATAATTAAATTATAATTACAAGTAAAAATCAAGACAATGATTATTCCCTGAGAAATTTGCACATTTTTATTTCCAGGATTGCATGAGGCTTCTCTCACACTCTGATTCATTTCTTTTGTTGGTAGCTCCTCTCTGATCCAACTCGTTTTGCATGATGGATTTTAAATTTAAAATTAACTAAAATTATCTTGCAGATTACTAATTACCATATACAGTGATTTCAATAGAATGGCTGGGTTGCCATTAAAAAGCAGTTTGCGAACATATAAGTTTGAAATTGTGCAGGATTCATAGTGAGGAGAAGAACACTGGCTGATTATCTAATAGAATTTTCGCTATTGGCTAAAAGCCTAGAAAGCCCTAACACAAGTAGGAACTACTTATGGGGATGGGGACATGTAGCTGTGAAAGTGGCAAAGCTGCAAAAGTTTTCCAGAAGTTTGTATTAATAAGAACTTCTCCATCTGTGAGTGAAAGAAACATACCCAATTGGCTAAAGGAGAGACTATGAGAGACAGAGAGAGACAATGAAGGAGAAGAAGGAGAGGGAGAAAGAGATGAAGAAAAAGGGGGAGGAGGAGAGGACAGAAGAGAAGGAGAAAGAGGAAAAACAGAAGAAGAAGAAGAAAAAGAAGAAGGAGGAGGAGGAGGAGGAAGAAGGAGGAGGAGGAGGAGGAGGAAGAAGAGGAAGAAGAAAGAGGAGGAGGAGGAGATGACAATGATGAAGAAGAAGAAGGAGGAGGAGGAGGGAGGAGGAGGAGGAGGAGAAAGAAGAAGAAGAAGAAGAAGAAGAAGAAGAAGAAGAAGAAGAAGAAGAAGAAG
>NC_081563.1:134256555-134258439 GCF_022355385.1 Mustela nigripes
AGAAGAAGAAGAAGAAGAAGAAGAAGAAGAAGAAGAAGAAGAAGAAGGAGGAGGAGGAGGAGGAGAAGAAGGAGAAGGAGAAGAAGAAGAGGAAGAAGGAGGAGGAGGAGGAGGAGGAGGAGGGAGGAGGAAGAGGGAGGAGGAAGAAGTAGAAGAAGAAAGAGGAGGAGGAGGAGACGACAACGATGAAGAAGAAGAAGGAGGAGGAGGAAGAAGAAGGAGGAGGAGGAGGAGGAAGAAGAAGGGGAAGAGGAGGAGAAGAGAAGAGAGGAAGGGGAAGAAGGGAAGGGAGAGGGAGGAGATAGGATTTGTTGATTCATAAATTCAAAAAGTTCAAGTGTAACTTCACTTCAGGCTTGCCCAGATCCGGGGTCTGAAATAATATCACTAGGGTTGAACTTCTTGTTCCGTCCAGCCCCCAACCCTGCTTTCCTCTGCGGTCGCTTTTTTCTCAGCCAGGAACTCTCCACATGGTGGAAAATGGCTGCCAGCAGCCCCAGACCCACGTCCTCAGAGCTGCAGAGGCCCAGTGAAAGATGAAGGCTCCTTCCCCCAGAGTTTCAGCAGAAGTCCCAGGTCTTAATTTCATTGGTTCAAAGGAAGAAAGTCACCTTCCCTGAGGCAATCTCGCAGTCATCAGAGCAATGATGTACTCTGGCCACATCTAGAGCTGAGGCGGAATCGTGCACTAATATATGGGGGTAAGATTCCTGAAGGAAAACTGAGCTGTTGCTTCCAGACGCAACAGGAAGAGAAGACTGGATGCCTAGAGCTCTCCGATGAGCTACCAACTAACCAGACTTTGTCTCCATTCTCTACTGTCTCCCCTCATCTTCATTCAATAAAGGAGTTTCCATCTCTGCCCAGCTTTTCCTTACCCTCGAAGGAGTCCTCTTGTCATTCGGTCAAATCTGGGCATTTCAACCAACATATACTTTACAAACTGGGCCAGAGAAATTGTTGACATGCAGATCTGATCATGGTAGCATTTCTCCATCACCACTTCTAACCCTAACTTTTGAGTAATATACATACTAGTAATATACATACATACATACATACTAGTAATATACATACTAATATACATAGTATATCTATAGATATACTAGTATACAAAGAGTAGTATATACTACTAATATATATATAGTATATACTATATATATAGTATATAGTATATATAGTATACTATATAGTATATGTACTATATATAGTATATATAGTATAGTATAGTATATATAGTATAGTATATAGTATAGTATATGTAGTATATATAGTATATATACTATATATATAGTATATATAGTATATACTAGTATACAAAGAGTAGAAGAACTAATAAAATGAATTGCCCTGAATCTGTCACCCAGCTTCAGAAATGACAGCTATGTGCCAACTTTGTCTGTAACCTCCATTTTCTGCACTTTTTTTTTTAAGAGCATTTTAAAGCCATCCCCACTCTGTTTCCATTCTAGGTTCTCTGGCTGGCCTAATAGTTAAATTGACATAAGACAGGTTACTAGGGGAAAAGAATTTTAATTTTGTAAGTAGGGAAGCCCCACAAAGACATGAGAGGCCCCCCTGGAGGTCAGGCACTGAGGCTTCTCTACTCTCCTGAGTGGCAGCGAAGGAGGCAGGGGTCCGCAGTCACAAAGAGGAAGGGAGACAGTTCTCCAGAAGTTGAGAAGAGCCGATGTTTGGTAAACAGACCGTGCAGATAAGTCTTTCTGATATAAAAGGTTGTTTTTGATAATAGGTCTGTTCCTGGAACGGGTGCCCTGTGTACATTCTTTTAGGCCATAAGAGGAGGTGGGAAGTCTGGCTGGCCTTGATTGTCCTGAGTGTTAAGTAATCCATATGCTGAGGCGGGACCTCCTGGGACCCCCC
>NC_081563.1:134258539-134443025 GCF_022355385.1 Mustela nigripes
CCCGCACCCTCACAAAACTTGAGCTATTGACTACCACCCTGATTAGGCATTGAATCTTTTGTTCTAGAGAAGAAATACAACAGGGGAGTTTTCTCCAAGTTCTCCCTTTGGAATTTAAACGATTTTGATGTTTCTTTTCAACAGAGGATTTTGTCCTTTCATGTGATTCTAAGCACCCTCCCCCTTCAGGGCCAGTGACATGACATTCTGCTGCATTCTCAGAAGACAGCGCATCTCACAGATACAGACTCACCCCAAGGAATTACCAAACTCACATGCAATTCGGCATTTGCAGGCACCCGGGCACCCTCGACTGTGTCCCCACGTCTTGATGTGACGCGCAATGACTCTGGAGCAAGTTTTCTTGTAACAATTAACTAATCTTTTCATTTGTTTCCAATTTATCCTAATTACAAAGCAACATTACACGCCTTAGCCCAAACAGCAAACAACAGTATTAATGAGAGGATAATTCCTACAATTTGGGGAAGATTGTACAAACACGTCGGAATGCCTGCGAGAACTTCCACTCATGTTCAAACACACTTCATCAGACTTATCAAAACAGCAAATCAAGCTACTACTTAAAAATAGTTCAGTTCAAGCAGCCACACTCATCAGAATATTCATTCGCTTTGAAGAATAACAGTCAGTGCGATGGCTTTTAATCAGTTCTAGGATACTCTCACCTCGGGGGTTCTGGGCCAGCGATGTCTTTATTATGCTTCCGTGAGATCACTGAGCTTCCCAATTGAATTTGAAATCCATTCCTGCACGAGGTGTAAAGATCAAATGGCAGGTAATGTCCTCAGCCAAGAACAATTAGCAAACTCAGGTCTTTCCTACCTCTTTCATCAAGGAGAATCATTGGTCTGCTTTAAGGGTTATGCTCGGTCTCTATTAAATTCACTCGGGCCCTTGAGGGGGAAAATTCTTAATGCGCAGAATTCCATAAGAATGAATGACCTACACAGAGTTCATGACAAGGAACCAGACCCAACCAGCATTTCCATGAACAGATAGGTGAAATAGGTTCTCACACACACACACAAATGGACTCATAAAGAATAATTTCAGTGATCATAACAAAATTGATTTATATATATTAAACATCAAACTTAAGAAAATAGAAAAAAAACACACAACGCCATAGGCCATGGTCTCAATCCGGTCCACAACCTATTTTTTTTATATTGTAAATAAAGCTTTATTGTAATACTTTATTGTGCTCGCTCACTTATGTATGGCCCAAGACTGCATTCCCTGTCTGAGGGCAGAGCTTAAGAGTTGAGGTAGAGCCTGTCCAACTCACAAAGCCTAAAATATTCACTATCTGGCCCTTTATAGAAAAATCTGCCCAACATTCAACTAGACATATGAGGCTCAGAAGAGAAGACGTGAATCATAAATTGGCATAAGGTCTACAGAGGGGATAAAAAGAGACACGATGAGAAATTAAGAGAGCAGTAATGTTTGCTGAATGCAAAGGTCTGAGTTAAGGACAGTGAGGGCATCCCGTAGCAGGTGGACTTGAGATTTTCAAAAGATATTTCAAAATCTCCCTCTCTCCTCTCCCCATGGCATCAGGGAGTTTCATCCACATGGATTTGCCCAAAACCCTCTGGCACCTTCCTAACTTCTTGGCAGGCATTCTTGCCACACTCCGGGGATGGCGACCTAGTGATCTGCTCTCTCCTTTCCTCACCTGGCTTCTTGCATTTGGCATCTTTTCTGCCACTGACTCAATTTCCCCTCTCTGCAGCACCCTGACTCCAGTTCAGTGTCTCCTCGGGTTTTGGTCACCAGCCTGAGAACGCTCTCCTTCCTGACGCTGGCCTGCCCTTGGCATCTCGGTGCTGACAGCTCAGACGGTCACCACCACACCCTGGGAATCCACACTGAACACCGGTTATACAGACATGTTTTTCACTGTATTTTTTAAAAAGAAGCTTAAATTTCCTAAGTGCCTCCCCTGGCTAACCACGTCTTGAGGGCCATCAGAGCACTTTTGTTCCCTCTAGAGCTTGCATACCATGCCCCTCTACATGTACACAAGAACCACATAATATTCAAAAGAAAATGGAGTTGGTGAACAGACAAAGTCTAAGCACATGTAGTAACCTTCAGACTCGGCACCTACAGGTGATTCCGGAACGCATCATCCTGTTTGAGACGTGCCGTTAACTTTGCCTACATGACGCTGTGGGTGTTCAAGCTTCCTCCTTCAGCCGTCCACTCACAACCCTCAAAACCTCTTGTATTTTTCAAGATTTTATTTATTTATTTGACTCAGAGAGAGAAAGAGACGGAGAGTGTTGGGATACTAGCAGGTGGAGTGGGAGAGGGAGAAACAGGCCTCCCGCCAAGCAGGGAGCCCAATGTGGGGCTCGATCCTGGGATTGACCCCGGGATCATGACCTGAGCCAAAGGGAGAGGCTTAACCGACTGAGCCCCCCCCCCCCCCCCGCGCCCCGACAACTCTTGTGTGGGGATTCCACTCTCCTCCCTTGTCCTGACATTTCCCCATTTGGGTTTTCCCTTGAAGTGTAAATTACTGACGTCACAAATCACTGGCTCCTGGAAGCCCTGACTTCTCCACCATACATCTTGAGAAAACAAGTCTCTTTGGCCCCTGATGTATTGAGAACAGGGACATCATTGGCTCAAATCTTCCTGCAACATCTCCCTCCTCCTTTATCATAGCGGACTGACTGCATATTAAACCCCTGAACACTGCACTTGACAAAAACTCAAGAAATTTTCAAGGATGATGATTCTGATATTACCACTTATGATTACTGGCTTCACAGCCCACACAGTGTAAGGGGAAACACCACTATGTCTCTCCAGAGAACACGCTAGCTCCCTGAATCCGTTGCCCATGAGACACATAGAGTCGGTGAGAGCCGGCTGGTAGCACACCCCCACCAGCTGTCAGAGTGCCTGGCACGGAACAGGTGTTCCAAGAAATGTGCACCCAACCAATGAATAAATGTAGTAGGAACCAAAGTGGATGGTTCAGCTTCAGAGCTAAGACGCAGAAAGAACGTGGATCAACTTTAATGCCCACTGGTAAAGCAGTGGCTGAAGAAACTGGGCATTGCTCACGGAATAGAATGTGTAGCTATTTAAAGAAATGGGAGATACAGAATAGGTCTTCTTAATGCTAGACCACAGAGAAGAAATAACTCACATATACATATATATATCACTACTTCTTCTAGGTCTGTTACTGAGTGGAGAAAAATAAGTTCCAGGACAACACGAATGGCAGGATAAACAAATTTAGTTCTATATAATTTAGTAGTTTATAAAATTGAGTTCTATATAATTTATATGTGTATGCATATGTACACAGATAATGTCTAAAAGTGTACTCTTGACACAGATATGTATATGTACATATGTGTATGCATATGTACCCAGATAATGTCTAGAAGTGTACTCTTGACACAGATATGTATATGTACATATGTGTATGCATATGTACACAGATAATGTCTAGAAGTGTACTCTAAGGAGGGGGAGAGTGGGTCAAAGGAGACTTTAGCCTTATATGTAATGTTCTGTTATAAAAAGAACATAGGTCTTTGTTAGGCAATTAAAATCACTTTAAAAAAAAAAAAAAAAGTAGGCTCCATGGGGCCCAACATGGGGCTTAGACCCACAACTCGGAGACCAAGACCTGAGCTGAGATCAGCAGTGGGATGCTTAACTGACTGAGCCACTCAGGTGCCTTGAAAATCACTTTTTAAAAAGCAGGGAATGGGGGCGCCTGGGTGGCTCAGTTGGTTGAGCGACTGCCTTGGGCTCAGGTTATGAGCCCGGACTTCCAGGATCGAGTCCCACATCGGGCTCCCAGCACCTTGAGGAGTCTGCTTCTCCCACTGACTTCTCCTCTCTCATGCTCTCTCTCACTCATTCTCTCTCAAATAAATAAATAAAATCTTTAAAAAAAAAAAAAAAAAAAGCAGGGAATGGGAGGTAGTCACACAGGCCTGTAGCTGGTTCAGCTTCCTCAGCAGCCTTGCTATCAGTAGGTAAAGACAGAGCTGTCCCACAGAAAGCCCATCTCTGTGCTCAGCTTTCCCAGAGCCCCGCAATCTTTTCCTCCTGCTCACTCATTGTTCCCAAGCCTCTTGCCCTGTCGGGTGTCTCTCATCCCCATCCCAGGAACTCATGCCAGCTCCCAACCCCCTCCTTGTCCGCCTACCCCATCTCTCTGCACCTACCCTCGGGATCCCAGCACCCAACCCTGCAAAGCTCCTGGAAGTCATTAACCCAGGGGGGGTAGGGAGAGGTCGGTGTGGTTCTAACAGCATGACACCCACGGTGAGACCGACATGTGAGCAACTATGGTTTGCTAAAATATAAAATGCCCTGAGTGGTTTTCTAGGTATTTATTTCCATGCATTAACCCACTTAATCTTGATGGCAGCCTCCTGGGGTCATTTCTCTTTGGGTTCCCGCTTCTTCGATGAGGAAACTGATCGCAAGGTGACAGGATCAGTAATTGGGAAAGCAGGCCTTCCAATCCGGGCAGTCTCACCCCAGAGTCTTTGCCCTTACCCATGACCGTTTCACACCAGCCCAGGCCCAGGAAAAAGCACAGGCAAAGGCAGGAGAGAGGTCAGGTGCTCAGAGGCCTCGTGGGGAGCCAGAGTAGAAGAGGTGATTTGAAAGCTAGATTGAGGACGAATCAAAAAACTTACACTAAGGTATTTGGATGTTGTTTATGAGCAAGGTGGAGCCACGAAAGGCTTATGAATCAGGGAGTGTTATAAATCCCATGCTTCTGGAAGATTAACCCGGTACAACAGATTGGAGAGGAGAGACAGAAAGAGACCATTTGGAAGTCCTCTATTAAACTAGGCCAAGCATGACGTGATAAGGGCTGAAACTTGCTGGTGGAAAGAAAGAATGAGTTTGGGATTACTTCAAAAGAGCACCCCTCCTTCTGTTGTCAATTCCGTCTTTGTGTTGCAAGTCTGTATTTTTCCTCCGACTGCACACAAAGCGCACCCCCTCCTGCCCTCGGAATCTCCTCCACCCGCAATTCCTTCCACTGAATTCCAACTTCCCTGTGCTTCGTGTTAAGCTGTGGTGCAATCATATATTATGATGCCTGAGAAATATTCTCGAGGGCTCCAGAGCAAAAGTGAGTTGGTGATTCAGAGCAGGGAGCATTAAGGTTAATTGCCTAATAATTTACTACAGTGAGTGCATCTGCAGACATTTTGATTTTCACTAATTGTGGTGTTAAACAAAGTAAACAACACTCTGTTCATATTCCAGCTGCGGAACTGTGTCAAGGGGAACCTTTCCTGTGATTTATAACCCCTTGCTTTACCCTTGAGCACAGGCCACTTGATGGGAAGTTGGAAAGACCAATGGTTTTGCAGACTCCATGGATTGGTTTAGTAAAGATTTCCCTTAATATGACTGTGAGCTGCCCAGCCTTTCCTCTACCGCTGACTGTGACATTCAGGGAAACCAGGCACGAACAAGGCTAATGTGATTTGATGAGTCTTGGAGCAGCTGTTGTTAGCACGGATCACCCTCTGTGCTGGGGGAAAGGTTGAAGAAGGAGGGTAGGGTGGGAACACTAGAACAGGGACAGACAGAATGAAATAGTTAAGACTAGAGTCAAGTCCAGACTCAATATTCAGCTTTTCCAATTACCAACTGGGTGGCCTTGAACAAGGGAGTTAACCACTCCAAGCATTTCATCTACATTTAATCAGAGACTATCAGTACTACTCCAGAACTACTACATGACCGAAATGTGATACTTCATTTCTATGAGGCATCCAAGAGTTTTGCAAACCCACATCTTGTCCACTGATTTTGTCTTGCAAAATTGGTTTTTCTTCTCCTCTCAGTCCAAGTGACTTCAATGGGGACTGAGTCCCCATCCCTCCTTCAAAGACAGACATGTGGCCTCACCTTGGTCATAGTTAATCAGTTTAAGGGTGCACCTTAAACTGATTAAACTGGGTGCACCCAGACCAATCAGGCCAAATAAGGCCCAACTCAATTTACTTTATTTTACTTTTCAATGAAAGAGGGATATTCAGCTTAAATTCCTAAAAGAACTGGACATCAGATCAGAACAGCAGTCACACCACCACCACAAGAGGTAAACCCAATTAAGAAGGCCAACCAGAGGAACACAGACCAAAACCCTGAAGGGAGGAAGACTGGTTCCTATGACATGGAGTTCCTGGATCCAACCATGCCTGAAGCTGGAATATACTGAGACTGTTTGTTTCATAAACCAGTAAACTACCTTTTGTGCTCATGAAAGCATAATCCTTAAGGAAAGCATTTTGGAACTTGTACCTGAAGAGTTCTGGTACTTTAAGGTTTTTGTCTTTTTTTTTTTTTTTTTAAGAGAGAGAAAATGAATGATCATGTGGCAGGAAGGGGAAGAAGGAGAGGGCAAGAAAGAGCATCTCAAGCAGGCTGTATGCCCAGCATGGAGCCCAACACGGGGCTTAATCTCACAGCCCTGAGATGATGTCCTGAGCTGAAATCAACAGTCAGAGACTTAACCAACTGAGCCCCACTTCTTTTTTCAGTAAAACTTTAACCAGTTGGTGCCATACTGAAGTCACATAAACCTATTTCTTATTATTGAAGGCTCCAATTTTCAGCCCAATTCGAAAGCCATATTTATTTTCCAAATTACCAGAGGCCCATGGAAAGGGGATCCATTTCCTAGTTTCTGATATGGTTCAAAATGAAGTAAATGTTCTTAATTTACATTACCCCTTTGAACTAATAGAAAGGCCCAGAGGTGTTTAAAATAGTAGTAATTTGGGGGAGGAGTTGAGGAGGGGAGTTAAAAAGAAACAAATCTCAGCCTCCAGCCTGATGCCTGGAAATCTGGAGGCCATCCTGTCCTCCTGGCAGTGTGCCTGGCCATCACTAACCCAGAATTTACTCCCCTTGAGGGAAGTACCTTATTCATTCATGCCATCACACTGTAAAGCTTTACAGGTTTCATTTCTTACCTTGCAAAGCTCATTCATGTCATCAGGTCTGTACAAGAACCCACAGGACACACACCTTCTGCCCAAGGGCATTTGGACCTTCACTTTCTGGATGGGCAAGCCAAAGCTGTAAGAGATCAGTGACACGACAGTGTCTCATGCCATGCCTCAATCACCTGCCCAGCTCTTTGCTCACCATTTCCCCGGAGACAACTATGAACCCTTTGGAATCTCTTGTCCTTCATCCTGGTCAGAACCAGGACAACAGTCTCCACCTCACTAGTGACTTAAATGTGATGATGATACAAATGTGATAGAGCACATCTCACACCAAGCCTGGGACAATGAAAGAGTCTGGCAAATGCTTGTTAAGTTGATATCTCTGGGCACAAATCAAACTCCTCAGAGGAAAAAATCTATGGGGAAGTTCTTCCAAGAAGACTCATGCAGTGCACTAGAAGCATGTCAAGAATATTCCAGGCGGTCTGTTTGTATTAGCAAAAAGCAAAAGCCATCTAAAGATCGGCCCATAGACAGACGTGGCAATGTCTAGAACTCTGCCTAGCAATGAAACAAAAAGATATGCAATGCCAAAAGCTCCAACACAGCAAGATCTAGAAGATTTCTGAACAAGAAAAAAAAAGTAACAATTAGATGGTAAAAGAATAAAACAATATATATTTCCAAAGGATACATGTCTTCTTCCAAAGACTATTCGTGGAAATGCATGTAAAGAGAGGTTTGCAAGGACACACACAAAACCTATGGGACAAGTACTGAATTGAGTGCAAGAGTCAGAAAAGAAACTACTCACATATACTGTGTTTCCATTTTTAACAATGAAAATGTGATCATGAATTAATGATGCAATTAAAAATTAACAAGAAGGAAACACTGAGGTAGTTGAAAGTAACCTCGGATTGCTTCTAGCCAAAAGTAACCTGCCTGATCTACACAATGCTGAAATAAACAAGAATAAATGGGAAAAAAACACATCCACCCACTTCCTGGGATAGAAAATAAAAGGGTGAGAAACAAGCTGATGGACTGAATTTTTTTTTTGTTTTCAAATGTTTATTATTATTATTATCGTTGTTATTATTATTGCTTCTAACTGGCTGTGTTCCATATACACAGTGCAATTATCTTTCCTCAAAATATCATCACTCAGTTGAATGATCTTGCCACATGAAAAACAGGTTTGGCACAATCGTTGCATATTGTTGGGAAATTATCATCAACTTTCTTTTCTCTCTAAAAAAAAAAAATTCACAATGACACTGATGAGTTCTGTTGTTCTTCCTCTAATACCTTAACTCCGTATAAATCCATAATCTGCATGAAGTCCTTGAAGTGTGACATCAATGGAGGAAATATCCTTTTTGGAGCGCTGTATCCAAAATACAACTCTGCTGGACTCAGCCCATGTGGACAAGTGCACGTTACCTCAGCACCCCACCAAGCAACACGCTCTCAGCTGCCCAGCTGAGTATCACTGCTGTGCACTACATGAGTGTCTACTCTCAAAAACCCCACTTCTAGAACCCTGAAGCACAAGGACCAGTTTGCAGAAGTGGTGTCAAGCCCACACGACGGTCTCTTCTCTCCCCTTGGCTGACTTGGCCCATTTCTACTGGCCTTTGGCTACGTACATGTCTTTCTTTGGTCCAGATCCCCTTTTCTGAGTCTTAGGTTCAGATGCCCACAGCTTCCTTGACATATTTACTTTGATGACTCATGTGCATCTCAAACTTAGCATGTCCAAAATGAAAATGGTGATTTTTCTCTCCTACATCTCTCCTGGTTTCCCCTGTCTTAATAGGTGACCCCAACATCCCAAAGTTAATGATGTGAGATTCCTCTCGGACTTCACGGGGTCCCCTAATCTCTTGGCCATATTCACAGGCCCTGCGGGCTTGACCTCCAAAGTGTCTCTCAGATCAGTGCTTCCCTTCTCCTAAATGACTATCACCAACCAGAGATGACCGCCATTGCCTCTCACCGGGTCTATGGCCACGCCTCTAGAAGGGATGCTGCCCAGTTCATGAATCATTGAATAGAGCCAAGTAGATCTTCAAATTTACAACGAAACAAAATAAAACAAAATGAACAGTATCAGTCCTCTGCTCTTAATCCCTTCAGAGGCTTTCCACGACACCCAGATTAAAACCCCAGCTCCTCCCTAGAGTGAGCAGGACTAGAGCCTGTGTAAAGCCCAGACCTTAATATATGCCCCATTCCCTGACATCAGCACACTTTCATCTATCGTGTTCTAGAAAATAGTTACTTTCCTACCACATTTTCTTTCCCCTGGATTTTTACATCCCTGCTCCTTTTTGCCCTTAAATAATGACCCCCACGTGGAGCCTTCTACCACCACCCCTCTACATTTGGCCCCACCTGTTGGAACAACCATTTTGCTTCCTTCATGGGACCAGTCCTCAGCTTTATCTACAGCATCCCTGTGTTGATTTGCTCATTAGCAGGAATCTTCTCTAACTTACGTATGGCTGTAGACCCACTGCCAACCTCAAGGCCTGACATACAGTTGAGATGCAAATAATCATTTGTGGAATAAATGACTCAGAAACACATGTATGGGGCCCTGTGCTATGTGTTCAACACTCTGATGGGGAGGAGCCTATACTAGGCGCAGAACAGAGTGTCCGAGCTCTGCCCTGAAGCATGCCGTATTCTGTTGCAGAGACAGACTCTACATGGCGGAAAGGTGAAACTAACATCAGCCAGTAGGTGCTTGAAGAGTCCATGGAAGTATTACACGGTGCATTCAGTCACGTGCAGTTGGCTAGCTAAACTTCCGGTGGAGCAGGTGAAACTAGTGGGATATTTACGAATAAAAGGGGTAAAGTCACAAAAGTTGGAGAAGTGAGAAATAATGAGCTCTGGGAACAGTTTTATAGAGGAGGTTGAATTCACACCAACCTAAGACGGGTCAGAATTAGTGGCAACTGCTCAAAACCACCTAGAGCTGTAGCCGGATGGTCCTGGGGAATGTGAAAAACAAAGAGGCCATTGGCCTGCCAAGGAGCAAGACATTTTACTCTCTCCAGTATCTCCCGCAACTAAGTTCTGGCCATTTCCCAAGTGAGCTCAGAACTGGAACGAGACACTGCCCAAGATCCCCCTGGTTCTCAAACGCTCAACTCCATGTCTCCCTGTCCCCGCCTTTCCCAGCCCAGTCCCTGCCTCAATTGTAGGATTTTCTTGAGGCTGAAGACTGAGAAGGAAACCCTTGGCTGAGAAACAGACTACTATCATCCATGCCCTTTCTCTGAAGGGTTCTCCTCTCCCACCTTGTCCTTGTTACTCTAGTCGTTTTCAGATCGTTGGCATCTTTCCATGAGCAGTGACAATTCAGGATGTTGCAAGACAGCTCAGGCCCTACACTGAGACTCAGGAACCCAACCAGCTAGAGGCAGATGCATGTTCCCCACCTTCCTCACCTTAGTTACCTAGGGCTGTGACTGGTCCAAGGTCCAAGGTCTTGCTTATGTCTCCTCATGCAAATTAACTTGGAAGGAATGGGGGGGGGGGGGGGGGAACAAAACAGCAATGTAAATGTTCAGCCACTCAAATTTTTCTATGTTAAAAATAACTCCAGGAAAGAATGGGGGGAGAGATCAATGTTCACATGTTCTCTATCTATTCTAAGTCCATGGCTAATGTGCTTTTCATATTAGACCTTCATGCAATTAATTAGAATATAGATCAAGAAACTGAGGGGCATTCCAAATGAAGGGAGGGGAGAAAATTTGGATTGAGGGAGAAAGCTCTGCATTTGGTGTGTTCGAAAGATGCTAAGGGGCAAGACTGGCTCCAAAATTTCCACACAGGGAAACTGGGAAGATGACAATTTGTTTGGAAGGGTGTACAAGAGGAACGGACATAATCCGTGTCTGCGTGGCAAGCACGCTGCTGGAACTCAGACCACTTGCTTATTTAGGCTGGTGGGACTGTGGGAAATTACAGAAGGGGCTGAGTTTCCCTCCAGCCACCTCTTGGCACTATGGATGATGAAGAGACAAGAGCCAGGTGTAACCAAACTGAAGATGCCCACTGGAGTAGTGTGAAGGGAGGGTTGGATACCCCAGCTGGAGGACCAGACCAGAACAGGTGAAAGCCCAGAATATGATGGTAACTGTGGGGAGGAGAGGGAAGATACAGGATGCCTTCTGGGGAGCGGGGGAGGGGAATGCTGTTCAAAAAGACACAGTGACCGGATGCATTTTGGAGATGATGGAGTTGAGCGAAGCAGAAATTCTCCAAGGTTGCAGGCTTGGCAGGCTGAGTGTTTATCAGGAAGTCAGGAGGAGATACGGGTTTGGGGAGCAAGAAGATGAATTTGTTTGGCCACCTGCTAAATTTGAGGTAACAGCAGGATATACAGGTGAAAATGTCCAGTATGTTATTGGAGATGTAGGAGCCAGGTCCAAATAGAGTGCCTGGTATTTGTTAAAACAGCATAGGCTGAAAAGCTCGCCTAAAACACACACTGTAGTGCCTTGCTGAAGCCTTCTGAAGCCTGCGAATTGTCTGTTCCCAGTTCTTCGTGATCCCAGAATTACAGATATATAAAGCCCCCAAGGCTCACGACACCCAGATCTTTCTAAACAGATAGCTCTGAGAGCAAAGATTCACAGGGTCGGGAAACGTATAGGAAATCCTCAAGTTCTGGATTTGGGACATTTGCATCCTACCTGTATGATGCTTCTGCATCTGGCTTGTGTTTGTATGTATGTGTCTTACGTATTTGTTTATTCTTTAGGATTCTGACTGTATCTGGCTCGCACTACATATCATATCCATCCAACATGGCACCTGTGTATGATTGTTAATTTCTCATCTTTTTGTAAAGATACCTAAATAAATTTAATTTACAAAGCAGTACTACTAGAAATGAAAAAAATATTATCATTTGTTATAAACAGAATACAATTGTAAAAATAGAACTAATGAGGAGAAAGACATGAATTTAGCTACCCGCTAGCTTTTGTGATAGACATTTGTCATTTTTCTTGCATATGCGGCCTCTGAAAGTTCTTTCTTTGTGGGGAAATCCAAACTGCAGGGTCTTGACTCCCACAATGAGTGCTGAAGAAGCTTCCAGAGAGCTCTTCACGTCTTCTGTCAAGTGACTTGAACTTGGCCAGTCAGATTCTGGTTCATGACTTTGAAGTTAAAAAGGAAAAAATCAAGGATAAAGGGTAATCATGATGAATTCACAGAGAGACCCAAACAAGGGCAACATGTACATTGCAAATATCCACATGCCCATGTAGACTGTTTTCATGACATTCTCTTACTTAATTTCTCAGATTTCTTCAACCCCCTTTGGTTGCAGAGTGAGTTGAAAAGTGTCCCCTTCCTCCCCCACCCCAAAAAAATCATGTCCACTCAGAACCTCAGACTGTTTTGTTACGTGGGAATATGATCTTGCAGGTGTAATTCGTTCAGGATCCCAAGATAAAATCCTAGATTTGGGATGAGCGCTAAACCCAACTAACCCTTCTAAGAAGAGAGAAGAAACAGACTTAAAGAGGAGAAGACAATGGGAAGGTGGGGGCAGAGACTGGAGTGACGGGTTGACAAGCTAAGGAATGTCAGAAGTCATGAGAAGCTGGCCAAGGCAAGAAAGAGTTCTCCCTTGGAGGCTTTGGAGGGAACATGACCCTATTGGCACCTTGATTTCAGACTTCTAGCATCCACAACAATAAGGAAATAAATTTCTGTTGTTTTAAGCTCCCAAGTTTACAGCAGGCCTCGCAAATGAATACACTGGGTTTGGGGATGTCTCTTCTGATTACACGGATTCCCTTATATCTGAGCTATGTCTTGGTTGAACACATCTATTCATCCTGTTGGTAATTAGCATTTTCTGGCCTTGGGCTCTCATCTTCTGGGAGCTACCCAATTTATTTTCTTAAGTGGCTTCTGTTGTTTGCAACCAAGGACCCGTTGGAATGCCTATCAAAGTGTATAAGCCTGAGATCCATTGAAAGAAGCGAGAGTTAAAAGAGCTGTTGTGGTATAATAGCACCAAATTGGACTTTCTCCTGGGGCAGTTGGAGAGACTGAAAGCATCTGAAAAGTAAATCTGTGATTTAATGTTATTTGATGCCACGTCTTTTTATTGCCTGAAGTCACCTAATATAACACTGGTGATATGCCTCACATCCTGGGAAATACCAATTTAGTAAAATGTCCCAACTTCACAAATAGACGGAATCTTGGTAAGGCAAAAATAAAAGCACTTGCCTACAATCCTACAGAGAAACCAATAGAAGAGCCGTGTCCAGGATCCTGTGCTTCTATATTTTCTCATTCAACACCCCACCCCACGCCTGAACTATACACACATCTCTTCTTAGGGTTTGTATTCACCACATCTCCAGCTTCAGTAAACTCTATGCTTTACCATCTGCCCTTCAGGCAAATAGAGCAAAGACATACCTTGTTCTGGACAATTCCATAATATGCCCCAGCTTTCTTGCTCTGGCCTCCTATTTCCCTCACTACCACCACTCACTGGAGTGCTTTTCAAATGCAAACCAACCAACCTAGAGTCTCTAACCCGCTTGCTTATCAGGCTTTCAAACTCCAGGCCACTATGCACCTGCCCTCATCATCCCAGGGCCAGGTGCCAGACAGGCAGGGAAACCCCCATCCCCCAGAGCCCACTGAGACCATTCAAACCAGCCGGTCTTAACCCGTTACCCTGCCTGCCCTGTTCTCTCTCTCAGAAACCACAAGAAAGCCTCTTGCCACGCTCTCCCCCTTTTTCTCTTGCCTCTGACCAGCCTTAGTGCTTCCCCACGTGGCCCCCTCCTCCCAGGGACTGTGAGTAACAAACTGTCTTTTCAATGTAGTCATCGCCTGATTTGTTAGCTTTGACTGTATCTCACACTTTTCCCAAGTGTACTATATTTTAAGACGGGACTCTCAAGAAAGATGTATGTGCCTTCAGCCACCATAACTAGGACAATTCCAATAACCCAGAACAGCACTGGGATCTTGCTGGTTTGGGGATGTCTCTTCTGATTACACGGATTCCCTTATATCATGTTCCCTCCAAAGCCTCCAAGGGAGAACTCTTTCTTGCCTTGGCCAGCTTCTCATGACTTCTGACATTCCTTAGCTTGTCAACCCGTCACTCCAGTCTCTGCCCCCACCTTCCCATTGTCTTCTCCTCTTTAAGTCTGTTCTTTAACCACTGTTCCATTTTCATAGGAGATAAAGAGCAGCAGGTGCTTTCTTCACACGTCATGCTTTAGCACTAAAGTAAGAGCTCGAGAGGGAAGTGGCATAACTCTAGAGGTGGCCCATGTGGTTTAAACCCCACCATCAGCGATTGACCCCCGAGCTCTGTTCTTCCCATGCATAAAGTATCAGTACTGCCTTCATAGGGTTCTTAGGATTGCAAGGCCCGGTGTCATTAAAGCACACAGTACATGCCTGGGAAAGAGAATAGAAGGGCTCACTAGATTTAAGCTCCTAACTAGATCGATCAATAGTTCCAAATAATTCACATCAGAAAAGATGTCCCCAAACTCCATGCTTCTAGCAGCTCGTGTCTGGTGGGAACTTAATGCATGTTTGTTCATTGCCAAATGAGAACTCATCTATTGCATCAACCATTTATTGAGCACCTTCAGTATACCTTTGAATGTAGCTATGCCTGGCACAGACAATAAACATACAAAAATAATGAAGCTCATTCTGTGCCTTCAAGTATACTAACCTTAGCTTACTTCCAACACAGGAATCTGTTAACATTTCAAGAAAGAATTCCCTTGACTTGAAGAAATCTCACCTTTCCAAAAGAAAAAAGAAAAACTGATTTCATTGAGTTTTATCTTTTATATTCACCGAGAAATCATGATTTGTTAATGGCTCATGAGAAAACACTACAGCCCAAGTCACGGGAACTACAGAAATCATGGTGACCAAGGAACAGCACCACTACCTTATGCCCAGTCAAAGGTTCCAATAACTCATGATAGTTCGGTAATGGCTTAACACCCAGCTCTGAAAAGAAAGGCTATTTTCCCGGAACCTTTTACAGAAGCATTCTTCAAAAGTGATTCATTCTTGGTTGGAACTCTTTGGCATGTTTGGGGATCATTTATCAAGTGTGTTTACAACAAAGGTCTCTCTCCAAACTTAGGATGTGTGAAAACAGCCCTTAACACAATAAAAATAATTCTAACCACCAAAGTAAGCAGACAGAGGCTCCGGACAGTCAGCTATAGGTCAAAGCAGACAAAGTGAACATGAAGTGGGGCTTATGCCAGGGCTCTAGGGATGATCTTGCTCTTCAAAGAAGAACTACTGCTTGCTCCCAGCTGCTGAAAATTCCACCATTACGGCACCATGACAGCTCTTCCAGCTGTCTGTTTTGATACTAATTAAAATGCAAATACTTGGGATGCTGGGTGGCTCGGTTGGGTAAGCATCTGCCTTCTGCTCAGGTCATGGTCCCAGGGTGACTGCGATCCAGGCCCACATCAGGCTCCCTGCTCAGCGGGAAGTCTGCTTCTCCCTCTCCTGCTCCCTCTACCTCTTCCTCTGCTCTTCCCATGTCTGCTCTCCCTGTCAAAACAAGACAAAACAAACAAACAAACAAATAAAATCTTAAAAACAAATAACAATAACACGCAAAATACAAAGTCTGCTGTGGAGAGACAATGCCCCACGAGTCTCTTGCATTTCTTCAAGCTTGTGACTGCCTTTGTAATCGGCTATTCTTTCAAGAATTGTGTATCGTGTAGAGCAAATAATCTTGGAAGGGAAGGGTGGTGTCTCCTTAGAGAGCAATGGGCAAGTTTCCTGTTCGAAATAGGAAAGCGAATGTCTCTTTCCAGGGCAAAGGGCAGAAACTGCCCATTATAAAAGATTTATAAACGTAAGATTTCTCTCTTGTAACCAAACCATAATCCACTGCGTGTGCAGGCATCACCTGGCCCTCTTCATGGTACCCTGTGGGAACTTGCATTTGGAGAGCAAGCACAAATGCGGAAACTCTGGCCTATTACCATAGCTGTGAGTAGTAACCTGTCCTTTGTCTCTGACCCAGGACTCTGGTGTCTTCAACATCTGAACACCTGCTGTCTCATTAATGCTCCTTTATCAGTTGGAAGTTGGCTTTCAGGGGCTTCTCCATCAGTTCCTCCTCACATTTATAATATAAATAAAATTATAGATTTACTATATGAATACGGTTTCAGGACAATGACCTCAAGTTCTTTTTGGAACGAGCTTCCCCCTAAGTCCCTCCCATAAACTCATGGGACCACCATTCCATGTAACTCAGCTATCCCAAACTGGGAGAATTTTGAGAATTCTTAAGACCTAGCAATCCGGAGAGGAAAAGGGAGAGAGATTATTCCAATTCTTGGCAATTTTGGTAAAAGCCAACCCTGGCAGATATTGTTCAAAGTTGTGGTCAATTCTAAAACTGAGTTCATGAATGCCTCTTTAGTAAGAGTCAAGAAGAACAGCTCCAAATCTTTTGTAAACCACTTTTGCTTCTTTCAGACCCAATCTAATTATAATTAATTGCCATGCTTAAATACTCTATTGGAATACTAGGGCTGCCAAACTGCAGTGCACTGATGAAATCCAGCCCCCTGGTGATTTTTATAAATTTTTATAAATAAAGTTTTATTAGAACACAGCACACCCATTCATTTATCAGTGGTTATAGCTGTACTTGTACTACAGTGGCAGAAGCGAGCAGTCAAAGCAGAGACCAGACGGTCTCTGGTCTAAAATATTTACTGTCTATCTGACCCTTTACGGAGAAAGTTTGCTGACAGCTGGTAGACCTTAACTTTCTTCCAGCCACCCTTGCTGCCTGAGTTACCTTCTCGAATAACAAAGGTGACCTTCCTTACTGAAGTCTTCCGGTGCCTTCCAGGATGAAAGCGGACTCCCCATTTCTATGCATGGCCTGTACTGCCGGAGCCCAGTCTTCCTCTGACGTCATCTGCCCTCACACACCCCTCACTTCTGCACCCTCACCACCCCAAACTTTCCCCCTGTGCTAGGGTCTTCTAGGACCTCCGAGCTCTGTACATTTGCAGACCATACGTCCTCTGCCTAGAATTTTCTCTATCAGAGCAAACTTCTCACCCCACTCCCCTTTCACCTTTGACAGAAACCCATCGTCCTCAGGTCTCAAGCAGAGTGTGCCGTGTCCCACCAGCATCTCTGCTGAGCAGGAGCCCTGGTGTGGTGTGCGGGCTGGGCACCCAGCTCTCCCCTGCCACTGCGAGGTCGGGCCAGAGGTCGCCCCAATCACCTCCTCCTCGTGCCCAGCCTCCAGTCACTCCAGTTCTCCAGCGGCCCCTCGTGCCCTGCCTCCTGGTCACTGCACCTGCTCCTCCTGCTTCCACACGTCACCCTTCCAGAAAGGGCTTTCCTCACCACATCTTCTGACTTTCCTCACCCCACACCTACCTTCCAGCAAAACACGCTATTTCCTTCTTGGGAATTATCCTAAGCCCTAATGAACTTGAACATCTCTTCATCTGGTTGATTTTTCTCTGCCTCTTTTTACAAAAATGTAAGACCTGCAAAAAGGCAAGAGACCTGTCCTGTGTGTGGACATTTCCCCAGGACCCACCACTGTCTGGATCCGACACATACCTGTTGGCAGAGCAGGCAGATGCCTTTCAGGGCCTGCATGCTCACCTGGCGAGAGGGTCAGGGAAGCAGGACCCATTCTATGAAGCTGACAAGGTTCACTTTCACACTTCGATGACATCAGGCTGGCAGAATGCAGTGCTTCTCAGCCTTGGCTGCACACCGTAAGCAAACGAGCAACTAATAAACAAACAAATAAACAAGCCATGATGCCCTCCCCCTCTCCCTAGAGACCAGAATTAAATTGACATTGAATTTTCGAAAGCGTTCCCAGTGATTCTAATGTGCAGCAGAAGGCAAGTGCCATTTCGCCTTGCTTGATATATAGGAAAGAGGCCAGATGCCGGCAGGGCACGGGGATTAGAGAGGCTCCTGTTACACAAACAAGAGAAGGAGAACCAGGCAGGAGGGAGAGAGGGAAACCAGGCCATGCGTGGCCCTGCGATGGGAGAGTGAGAACGTACGGGGAGTCGAAGGCCTTGACCAGCCCATCTTCGGGCACCGGAGGTAAAGACAGGCAGAAAGACGGACAGACCCAGAGAACTGGACTGAAGGTAATACGAACGGCCAACAGATACACGGAAATATACGCAACATCACAGCAATCGCAAAGTCAGCCGGCAGGTGTCCTTTTTTTTTTTTTTTCTATCAAGTTGGAAATTTAAAAAACAATTAATTTTTTTTTTTATTTTAAAAGTTTGAAAACTGCTGTGTAATACTAGCAACACCCAGTGCTGGTGGAGATGTGCAGAAACAGACAGCCACAATCAGTGACCTTCCTGAATTAGGTTGGATGGTGACCACTGAGACCCCACTTAACGGTAACCTGGTATGACCCCAAGATCCCTCCATGCTGCAAACTCCCTGGCTCCAGGCACACTGGCCTTAGGTGCTCAGCTCTGGCCACAGCAGCTTCTGTGCAATTTCCTGAAGAATCAAGGTCCTCGTGGCTCACACCCTGGGACTTTTGTATTAGGGGTTCCCTCCCACCTGGACATCATGCAAAGAATCACACAACAGTTCTGCCTACGTGCTGTTCCCTTAGAGACGCCTCCCCTGACCAGGCCGGCTACAGGGAGCACCCCTCCCCATCACTGGCCCCTAACCAGACCTCCTCTCACTCTGTCCCACTGATCACTACTCCTAGTAAGTGCTACTTTTTGTCCCCCACCCCGGTAACATCAGCAGCCTCACAGACGCAGGCTCTGAGCGAGGCTCGCCTGCCCTGCTGAGAGCTGGACTCCCAGCGCCCAGAACAGAGCCTGAACTTCCCAGGTAGTCGGAGAGTCAAATGAGTGAATGTTTTGCTCAGAGCTGCATCCCTAATACTGAGAAAACTGCGTGGCACAAAATAGACATTCCCTAACCAGATTTGGAAGGAAGGAGTGGGAGGAAATAGAGTCTGGACGCTTCTCTGAGTGTGAGACTCCAGAGGAGTGAAGACAGAATGGCACAGGTGCAAAAAAAAAAAAAAAAAAAAAACAAAAACAGGGGAAGACCACACCAGGAGAGAAACACATGCCATAGGGAAGGGCCGGGGGGGGGTGGGCATTGACGATCAAGGCATCCCTCGTCTCTGGGCCGGAGCCTTCGACCACCAGCCACATCCAGACGACCCTCCACAGGTCAGTGAGTGAACGACATCCATGTTAGGACTCCAAAGGGCCCCAAGCCTCGAGGGCCCCCTTATGAACAAAACACACAGGATGCAGGGAGCAAGGCCTTGCTGCCCTGGGCACCACGGTTAGCTGACCGCTGACGCTGGGCCGCGGCCACCCCAATGCCACCTACCACAGCCGGCCATCTCAGCAGGTGCGACTGCTTGGGCAGGTCTCTACGCTCAGAGCCTCAGTTCCCTCATGTCTAAAATGGGCTAATAATGGTCAGGTAAGCCTCAGGATCTTGATTTTGCCTAGCATTATGATCTCAGGGTCGGGGGATCGGGCCCCGGGTGGGGCATCACACTCAGCGCGGAATCTGCTTAGGATTTTCTCTTTCTCTTACTCTCCGTCTCAAAGAAATACATTTGAAAAGATAAAAATAAAAAACTAAAATGGGCTAATCATAAGTATTATACCTCCCTTGTGGGATTCCCATGACGGTTCAATGAATGTTTATCTGCAAAACAGTACAGTGGTGCCCAAGACGCAGGAACCACCATGCATGGCTACTGGGGGACGGAACCTCCACCCGTCACCTGCCCCCCTCCCAGGACACCTCGTAGTAATAAGAGCTAATCTCTATTACGATCTCCCTACTGGCCAGACATCACCCTAAGCCCTTTACACGCGCAATTTGAGTGAACGGTGGTAAAGCCCCAGCAGGTAGTTACTGTAAATGAGGAATGCAGAAGGAAGACTTGCCTAAGATCACACAGCTAACGAGTCTCAAAGCCGGTATTTAAACTCCCTTGGTTCTGGCTTTAGATCAATGTGTAAGTCAGGGAACGAAGAGACCCAAATAGAGCAGAGCAGGGCATGAGAAACCGCGAGAGAGACCCTGAGTGGGAGCGACACATGAAGGACCCGGCGCACCCCCCCCCCTTAAGACAACTGGTTTTACGTAACAACCTCCAACGTGGTCATGCCCTTTTAAAAAATTAAAATGATTCCCCGGGGCACTTTAGCTTAACCTTCTCTTCAACTGCTTTATTAAGACATAATAAAACACCTAACCTAGATAGGAGAGCCTCGCAGAGAAGCCCGCCTCCGTCTGCGGCTTCTGCACATTTTGTCCCTGGCCGGCTCACACGGCTCACACGTTCTGTGCCCGGCACGGAGGGGGACGTGCTAACAAAGAGAGGCCCAACCCAGCCAATGTTCATCAGGAAAAGGTGATTCATTAGGAGAAAAAAAAAAGAGAACAACCCGCTTCCAAGCGATGGCCTTTGCAGCCAGATCCGCAATTAAAGCTGAACTGTGCAATCTTTGCATTTAAAAGGAAATCAATGGCATCGACTGAGTCCAACGAGGCAGCCACCTACGAACGCCGAGCAGACTCTGCAAAACACTGTTTTGAACTAAAACATATAAAAATTGCCGGGAGCATTTTTACAGCCCAACACAACTGGGTTACCCGATGGGGAAGCTCAAGAGGGTTCATTTCATCAAGGGATTGGGGTGCAAACACTTTGAATGAGGTCTTTGCTGGTGTTCCTTGCTCTGAAGTCCCCTTCGCTGCGCTGCCCGTAATTTGCTGGAGGGTTGATTTAACAGGGAGGATTTGAATGGATTCTTACTCCCTTTCCTGGGGTTGCACACAGCAGTCGATTAAGTTAGTGCGAAAACCTTAAAAGACTCTAACCAACGTAATCAGTTCAGGGGGATTTAGGCCACATGGGCTCCAGATCTGGCTTTGCAAGGCAATTGTAAGTCTCCAGTCATCTGGGTTTGAGAATGATACCTCTTTTCACCGGGAGGAAATTTACTGGGGTCGGGAAGGCTGGCGGACTGGAGAGTCACCTTCCAACCTTGGCAGCATGGTTCCAGGCCAGCCCCGAGTTTCAGTCTTAATAGTTTTCTCCGTCTTAGGGAGGTTGAATCACAGTCATTAAAGGGTCATCCATCTCCCCAACCCCAGTGTCCACCGAGATATTTAAACATATGAGTTGCTGTAATGATGCAGAAATAAAAATGTTAATGCCACGTGGAAACTGCTGCATAAAGATCTATTGGAAGAATTTGGGTTTTTTGAGGGTGATGCAGGTTTGGAAAATCAATCAAGCCAGGCACCAAAACCTGCTTGGAAAACACTTATTCTGAAGCCATGATATTCCTGGCATAGTTTTTTTTTTTTTTTTTTTTTTTTTTTTTTTTTTTTTAAGAGGGAGCCCCCGGGAAGCCTCAGAAAAGAAATGATTTTCCACACTGAGCGCCAAAATGGAATTTCAGGTTTAACTTAGTTATATGGGAGTTTGGGACTTTTATGTGGCTTCCAGCTTCATAATATAACCTGGCACTATTTTCATCCCATGACTAGTGTTTCCATTAACTTGGATGCTGGGGAAAAAAAGAGAGGCCTCAGAAGAAGAACTGAAGAAAAGCACAGGCAGTTTTCGTATCTCCAAAGGAAAGTGAAGGTATGAAAACCAAAATGCGGCCAATCCCTCCCCAGGATCCTGGTGAACTGACCCCGAGGGTTGAGCAGCTAAACTACAAATAAAAACGAAACTAAGTGAGGAGAAAGAAGACTGTACACCCAAGAGCTAAAGCTTCTCTTCGTTTTTGTTGCTTTTGCAAAATATGTAAATCCACACATTCATACAACAAATATTTTTATTTTTAAAGATTTTATTTACTTATTTGACAGGAGAGATCACAAATAGGCAGAGAGGCAGAGGGGGAAGCAGGCTCCCTGCCGAGCAGAGAGCCCAATGCGGGGCTCGATCCCAGGACCCTGAGATCAGGACCTGAGCCAAAGGCAGAGGCTTAACCCTCTGAGCCACCCAGGTGCCCCAATACAACAAATATTTTTAGAGACCTACCATGGGTCAGACAGAACTCTAATACTGAGGATAGAGCCGTAAACAAAATAGAGCAAAGTCTCTGCCATCCTTAAGCTTACGGGCTGCACGAAAAGCTGATATGCAGGTAACAAGAGGGCATCTGGGGGGCACAGTCGGTTAAGCGTCTGACTCTTGGTTTCGGCTCAGGTCATGATCTCAGGGTCGTGAGATCGAGCCCCCACTTCGGGATCCATGCTCAGCGGGGAATCTGCCTGAGATTCTTTCCTTCTGCCCCTGGCCCCTACTCACGCACATGCTATCTCGCTCTCTCTTTCAAATAAATAAATAAATCTTTCTAAAAATATGCAGGTAACAAGGGGGGCGTGTCAGTGTTTAGAGAGATGTAGAGAAGCAGGCTGCAGCCGCATAAACCTTGCAATTACACAAAGGTGCTCCATTCTGGGTGCATCAATTAGAAAAAGGTGTCCCTCCCTTCCCCTCCAGAAACCAGGAGTGCATGAAAGGCAGAGTGTGGGCTGGATTCCAGCTCCCTCAAACTCTCGCTTTTGTGGAGAACACAACTAGAATTTGGCATCACAGAGGTTTACAGGTGGTCAGGAGAACCTTCTGGGGTAAAATCTCACATGGATGAGGAAGCAAGACATTTTGATATCTGAGGGAACACTGTTAAAGGCAGAAGGCATGGCACATGCAAATGTCCTGAGGCATCATGTCCCATGTGTAGAAGGACAAGGCAGAGGGGCAGGGATTGGAAGAGTCATATTTCCATCATCTGGAATTCTAATTGTAAATAAGACATGGGCTCCTTCCTTTTAGTAGGTATGAGACTTAGCTGGCTGCTGCAGACCTGCTTTGAAGAAAGATCTTTAATGATCAGTTATTAAATAAAAAAATAAAAAGTTTAAACTCATGCGGTCTTATTTCTCCTTGACAGACTGGCAATCCTGATGTGATCTTGTGCATTCATTCAACAAGCACACATTGAATATCTGAATATTTACTATGAAAAAGTTCTATGCCAGGCAATGAGTAAAAACATGAACACTGAGCTCGGGATGCCTATGGGCCAGAGTTGGGGGGTGGCAGATAAATAAGCAGGAAACTGAAATAACAAACACTGTTAAGGGCTGGAAGATAAAGAGCATGTGTGGACTGCAGAAAGCAGTGGGCATGGCGGGGGTTCTGCACTTTAGACAGGAAAGGCCAGACTGATTTCTGAAGGACTTATAGGCATTCTAGAGAAGGTGGGGCGAGGGAGGCTGTCCTGGCCATACAGAGGAGCAAAGGTGCTAGGCCAGGAAAAATTCTGATCTGTTGGAGGAACCAAAAGAAGTCCAGGACAACCAGAAATGGGCATGAAGAGGAAAGACTGGAACGTCTGTCAGAGCCGATCTCGATGGGTCTTGCGGCTCTGGGGACGGCGCTCACAGGGCTTTGCTATGTGCAGCAGGACCCAGGCAGCCCCGGGAGAGCATTCAGCGAGGGAGTAACGCAATCCCATCTCTTCATGTTGCTACACTTGGTCCTCCCCAGGGAAGAGGTTCCCAATGACCTCGGTCCGTTCAGGCTGCTGTAACAAGAAAAACAACAACAACAACAACAACAAAACCAAAGATGAGGTAGCTTAAACAACAGACACAGATTTCTCATAATTCAGAGAAAAATCCAAGAGACATCCCAAGAGCCACATGCCAGGAGACTGGGCTCTTAGTGAAGACCTTCTTTCGGGTTAGCAGGGGGTCATCTTCTCATTGTGTCCTCACGTGGTGGCGGGCAGAGAGAGGAGCCTCAGTCTGACTGGCCTGGGCTTTCCAACTTTACGCCTTGTTTTCCTGCATAACTATGGGCAGGATCCTTTCTCACTGCCAAAGCTGTCTTGGTTTGCACAAAAAAATAATGTGATCCCCACCCCCAGGAAGGATCTCTCTCCCCAAGTCTGATGCAGAGTTTCTCCCGGTGTTGGAATAAGCTCCTGTTTCTTCAGCTGAGTCCAGATAAAGCCGCCGCTCCCACGTAGTGGCCATGCTGTATGAACTACATAAATCATTAAATTCTAGAATGACTGTATGAGATACTTGAAGACGATAACATGGACCAGGAGTAAAGATGAACTTCTTCCATTATGTGCTTACTCCAGGCAGAAATGCACTCGTTAGGATTTCTGGCAATATCAGCTGCATAATTTAAATTGCTTCTCTCTCTCTCTCTTGCTATCTCTCTCCATCTCTCTCCCCCCCCCCTCTCCCCATGCACCCCATGGAGGCGTCACAGTTGAATTCTGGTGGGAAACTGTAAATACAATGAGACAAACCGTAGCTGTCTCATGAGGCTGTGAGATTATCTGCGAGAAACCCTTGGTATAGTTCCTGGCACACAGGAAGCATTCGGGGGGCGGGCGGGGGGGACTCTTTTTTTGTCATCATTATAGATTTGAACTATTTTCTTGGCTTAAGTAGGAACCAACCGCTCATCATAATTGTTACCTCTCTATTTAGATATTGGTATATGTCATTTTCTCAAATAGGATTCTTTTGGGTAAAGGCAAAGTAAAGATGGCATGACTGAGGGACGCCTGGATAGCTCAGTCATTAAGCGTCTGCCTTCAAGTTGGGTCATGATCCCAGGGTCCTGGGGTCAAGACCCGCATCGGGCTCCCTGCTCAGTGGGGAGCCTGCTTCTCCCTCTCCCACTCCCCCTGCTTGTGTTCCCTCTCTCGCTGTGTCTCTCTCTGTCAAATAAATAAAATCTTAGGGGGAAAAATAAAAAGATGGCACAGCTGAGACTAACCTCAAAAAAATTTGTGATTTAGAAGGATGGGGGTTGGGGAGTGGTTTGTTTTGTTGGGTTTGTTGTTGTTGTTGTTGTTGTTGTTGTTGTTGGAAATGGCATTCCAAGTAAAAGAAACAGCAAAAGCAAAGAAATGGAAGAATGAGTTTGTACACCTTAGGAAATGGCTAGTATTTCTAGCACAGTGAGGGCAGGTGAGTCACGGGGGAGGACGGCTGCAGACGGCATTAAAAAGAGTGTCAGGGGAGCACCTGGGTGGCTCGGTGGGTTAAAGCCTCTGCCTTCAGCTCGGGTCATGATCTCAGGGTCCTGGGATCGAGCCCCGCATCGGGTTCTCTGCTCAGCAGGGAGCCTGCTTCCTCCTCTCTCTCTGCCTGCCTCTCTGCCTACTTGTGATCTCTCTCTGTCAAATAACTAAATACAATCTTAAAAAAGTCTAAAAAGAGTGTCGGGGCCATTTTGCAAAGATTGTTGACTGCCAGGCTGTGCACTTTGAAATTCAGTCAATTGGTGCAAGGGAAACTGACTGAACGTTTTTAACGCAGTGGGACAACATCATGACAATGTTTGATAAATAAACCTATAGTAGAAAGTTAAGAGATAGAAATAGAGTGGAAGACTGGAAGCAGGGATACTGGTTGGGTGACCATGTCCATAAAGGGGAAGACAGGTAACTGACCACACCATAAGGGAAGAGAACCAGAAAGGAAGAGATTAACTTGCTTGTTTCTCACGCAAATAATGTTCACTGCAGCTTCCCTCCTCTCCAAGTCTCACTTTCACCCACTTTCCCATCACATCTGGCATTTGAAGAAGAGATGATCAAATCTGATCAAAAGTTAAAGACAGAAGTCTCAACGTGCTTCCTCTTATCACGTGTACTGATGTAATAAAGGCTACCACGCCTCATGTCCTGTACCTGCCAGGTGCTATTATAAGGGCTTTATTCGTAGGATCTGATTTAATCCTCGTGATGATTCTGTGACTTGTGCATTATTATTATTATTCCCATTTTGCAGATAAGAAAACTGAGGCACAGGAGATTAAGTCACTGGCCAAGATCACGCATTGAGTAAGAGGGAGAGCTGAATTCCACTCTGAATCCAGAACCTGTCCTCTTAATGGACCCCTTCCCACCTCCTGATATAAAGAGGTCAGTCAGTCTGGATAGCTCACTGGTGAGGGACATTCATGATATTGTTGAGGGAGATGCACAATATGGTATTCCACATCTTTGAGCAGGAAAAAAAGCTATTTTAAGACCAAATATTACTTTTTTTTTTAAAAGGTTTTGTTTATTGGACAGACAGAAATCACAAGGAGGCAGAGAGGCAGGCAGAGAGAGAGGAGGAAGCAGGCTCCCCACTGAGCAGAGAGCCCAATGCGGGGCTCGATCCCCAGATCCTGGGATCATGACCGGAGCCAAAGACAGAGGCTTTAACCTACTGAACCATCCAGGCACCCTAAGACCAAATATTACTTTTAAGAGCATAATCAATCACTATAATTTCTTTTTAAGGAATTATTTCTAGTAAATCCATTAAAAAGTGGTTTGTGTTCTGCCCCAGAAGTAGTTTAATTCTATCAAGAAAGCTGCAAAGAATAAAGATGGGGATGGTATTGAAGTTTGTTGTCATTTTCATTTGGGGGAGACCTCGGGACCTGTCCTGGTCCTCTGATGGAGACTTCTCTCTCCCTCCGACCCCTGGGCAAGAACTCAGATTTTCATATACCAAAATCTCTCCTGTGCCAAGAGCAGACTTTTCCTCCAAATCCCGGCTCTTCCCAGCACCCGTTTTTCTCCATGTTCTTAAGGCCCTCAGATGTCCCCCAGGATTCCAATGACAGCCCAGCTTTCATGCTGTTTACAAGGACTGCCCACTCATCTTAAAACATATAGTATTGGCACATCACAGTGGACCTAATAAACAAGAACAGGCTGAGAGGAATCGATGAAAAATGAACTCGGTTATTTTCCCCTAGATGGTTCTACAAAAGTATCCATACCACTTGTGTCTTCCTGTGCATCGCTGTGTGTGTGTGTGTGTATACACAAATCCCAGGAATCTCAAAATATTCACTTTGTGTGTCTCAAAAGCTATCATACCATTATGAAGAGGGAGGTATGAGGAGTTGGGGGTGGAGAGTGCCTTTTGCCAAAGCTAAAAGATTCTTAAAGAGCCATATATAAACCTTACCCTAGTATACTGCTATAATGTTTATAATTATAAACATAATTTCCTATCTTTCTTGCCTTTCAGAACCTACATTTCATCTTCATTTTCCCCCAACAGATTATAAGTTTCCTTTATTCATTCAAGAGATATTTACTGATTCCTCTATTATCTGCTAGCCTGTATCGGACCCTAGAAGTCTAGAGATGAGCAAAACGGATGCACATTCTGCCCTTCATGTAGCCTAGAGTCTAGTGGGAGGGCCAACCGTAATGGAGGGAAATATACAAGTTGTTACGTAATTCGCCACATGTTCTACCCCAGTGGTCTTCTGTTGCCTTTGCATTTCCAGTGCCCGTTCCCTCTTGGCTAACGCAGCAGCTGCTCTTCTGCTCACGCCCTTCTAGGAGATGTGGTGTGGTAGGTGGGCCTCACCCTGCCCAGGCTCTCGGACCACATACGCTGTCTGGGCATGGCCATCAGCCCCCGTGGCGTGTCTCAAAACCAGCAGGTGGTCCATGTCTACTCAGTGACAGGACTGTTGTGGGATCCCGTGGAGCAGAGACACTCCGCCGAAGCCGTCCCTGAAACCTGGGCCGGGCGGAGACTAAGGAACAGTCAGAGGAGAGCAGCCTGGCCACAGGGCCTGGATCAAGTCTTCACGACACCTGACCCCAGCTGTGCCTGCCATGTTCCCCCGACCTGCTCTGATGGTTACAGCAGAATTCCCGTGAACACGAGTCAGCGCGTCCTCTCTCTTTTTTTCTTTCTTTCTTTTTGCTTAAGTCAATTTGATTGGGTTTCTTTCACTTTCAGTAAAAAAACACCCTGATGAAGCGTGCCTGGGTGGCTGGGTCAGTTAACCGTCTGCCTTCGGCTCAGGTCGTGATCTCAGGGTCCTGGGATCAAACCCTGCTCGTGCCCCCCGCCCGGCAGGCAGTCAGCTTCTCTCTCTGCCCCTCTCCACACTTGTGCGTGCTCTCTCTCTCTTTCTCTCTCTCTCTCAAATAAATAAATCAAATATTTAAAAAAAAAAAAACCCACCCTTGTGAAACAGCTTCAAGGACTTCAAGGAGAAAGTGCAGGACAACATGAGAACAAATAACACAAGACTGGGCCTCATCCGCCGCTGTCTGAACGGCTGAAGTGTGAGTGACAGCGAGCCAGCAGAGGGGACAGACTTGACGTTGGGGACCACCTCGGCTAATTCATGACTCTCTCCCCAGGGCCTTCCACAGAGCATGTATTTAATACCCAGCTGTGGACAAACAGAAGACGAAAGTATGAAACACCAGTGAGTCTCTCATGCCCATTTCGACAGCTTCCGTCAGCCACCGAAATTATGCATCACAAACCACAGATACAGGGCTCCGCGAGGTGACTCTGCTGACCGCTGACCTCAGCTGAGCTCGCTCACGCGTGTGTAGTCAGCAGAATGGAACTGGCATCGATGACAGGCCGGATTCTGTCCCAACGTCCTTCATCGTCCACCTGGACCAGCAGGCCAGCCCAGGGATGTCACTGTCACGGCGATGGCTGAGATGCAAGAGGGCCAGGCAGATCACAGAAGAATTTCTTAGGACTTCGGCCATACCATACCCCTAATATTGCATTCACCAAAGCAGATGGCACAGACGGACCCAAGGTCCGGGGACAGACAAATGTCTCCGGCCCTTGTAGAGAGAAGGACGGCGAAGTTGCTGCAGAATGCACAAGTGCAGGGTCCAAGGAAGCCTTCAAGCCATTCGTGCAATCAACCGTGCTGCTTTCACCATCTTAGTTCTCTCCAACCGACTTCAAACTCAGAGAAGTGAGACATCTCGTCCAAATATTAAAAACGTAGAGTTTACTGTCAAGAAAACAGGTGCTTCATAAAAACAATCAGAGAAGCTCATGGGTGAGAAACGGCTCAACGGGAGTCTTCCCGTAAGAAACACTAGATGTGAGGGACGCCTGGGTGGCTCAGTTGGTTGGGCGGCTACCTTCAGCTCAGGTCGTGATCCCAGCATCCTGGGATCGAGTCCCACATCGGGCTCCTTGCTCGGCGGGGAGCCTGCTTCTCCCTCTGCCTCTGCCTGTGATTCTGTCTGCCTATGCTCACTCTCTTTCTCTGACAAATAAATAAAAAGGATGAATACCCAACTTTTGTAGCAACATGGACGGGACTGGAAGAGATTATGCTGAGAGAAATAAGTCAAGCCAGAGAGAGTCAATTATCATCTGGTTTCACTTATTTGTGGAGCATAACAAATATCATGGAGGACAAGGACTATTAGAGAGGAGAAGGGAGTTGGGATAAATTGGAAGGGGAGGTGAATCACGAGAGACTATGGACTCTGAAAAACAGTCTGAGGGGTTTGAAGTGGCGGGGGGGTGGGAGGTTGGGGTACCAGGTGGTAGGTATTATAGAGGGCACGGATTGCATGGAGCACTGGGTGTGGTGAAAAAATAATGAATACTGTTTTTCTGAAAAAAAAAATAAATTGAAAAAATTTTAAAAAAAGAAAAGAAAAAATAAAAGAAAAAGAAAAAGAAAAAAAGAAACACTAGATGTGAGACCAAGTAGGCAGCAGTGTCTAGCCAGTTTTCCGGAGTATCTTTAGCATCATCATCTTTTAGTAGTTCATGTGACTATAGAGCAAATCGAGTGCCTGAAATCCAACCACGGAAAACACAGCGTTTGTGTCATTCTGTCAGGGCCACGCAGCCACACGTCGGATTCATCCGGATTCGCGCAGAGGACGGCCCATTCAAAGGAGTCAAGGAAGACGGATGGATGAGGAGGCTGTGAGCAGAACCGTGGGCGGAGATTTCAGAAACAACCAAGCTAGGGACGCCCTCACATACTGGCTCCGAAGGTGGGGCTGGGCCACCTGACAAAGTGCATAAAGGGACCTGTTAGCAGAAGCCACCGAAAGCTTGACTTGTTTTTATTTTTGTTTTTTAAAGATTCTTAACTTACTTTCAAGATTTTTTTTAAAAATTTACTATTTTGTTTTTTAAAGACTTACTTATAAAGATTTAAAGATTTTGTTTTTTAAAGGTATACTTTATTTTGTTTTTTAAAGATTTATTAGAGAGCGAGAGAGCATGACAGAGAGAGAGAGCGCACATGAGTGGGGGGAAGGACAGAAGGAGTGGGAGAAGCTGACTCCCCGCTAAGGAGGAAGCCTGAAGCGGGGCTCGATCCCCGGACCCTGAGATCACGACCTGAGCCAAAGGCGATGCTTAACCCACTGAGCCACCCAGATGCTCCCAAAATCTTTACCTGGGGGAGAGGGCACCCAATGCGAGCTGTGGATGGACAGAGGAGAAAGGAAACAAAGAAAAGACACTGCCCCCAATTTTTCTTTTCTTTTTTACCCTCCAGTTTGCCACAAGCACATCTCTCAACTCTTAGCCACCCAGAAGGAAGAGGTGGAAGGGAGTCCAGGTGGTATATTCTGTGGTCATTATCCTGGGACCCCAAAAGAGGAGGACAGAAGATTAGGCTGGAGTGTCAGCAAATATCCAGGCCACATACAGAGTTCCAATGCAACCACTGTGCTTTGATTTATCTGTATATGATCATCTGAAATGGTCGATAGCACTAGTTACCAAACACCCCTGGCTCTCTGACTCCTAAGTGCATGGCATGATTGTCCTGCTCTGTCTCCTGGTACGAGTGGGCCCAGGGGATTCTTTCTGGCCATTGACCAGGGATGGAAGTCATGTGAGGCCCTTAGGGACTAATCAATTATTTACTAGACTTCAAGACTCCTTTCCCTCTGCCAAAGTGATCAACAGCATTCCAGATAATGGCTACGCCACCAGAAGGGGGCCCCAAGTAAGACGGTTAGTAGATCTCCCTCCTACCCCTACCCCAGTCACGTATCAGTGGATATATAGAATAACTAATAAACCAGTATTATTCAAGCCACTGAGACTTTTAGGCTATTTTGTTACTATAGCATACCAAGCCTCTACTGACTTATATACCCCCGTCTGGATCTATACAGGCCGAGTTTGGGAGCAGGGAAAGCATCCTGGGAAATTTACATTTGATAATTATCCAGATGATAGTTAATGAGAACCCACCATAGGCAAAGCACTGTGCTTTGGGGTACAAAGATAAAATGAGTTAACTCCCGTCTTCCAGGTGCATTCTGCTTGCCAAATTAATTTCTCAAAGTAGGAATGTACTAGGTATTTACTAAGTATATGGTGGCAAGACTCCAGGGTGGCTGCCACAACTCAGACCTTCTGATGTTTACACCGTTGTGGGAGCTCTGTCCTGGAGTGCAGGTAAGATCTGTGAATTGCTATTAACCAAGAGAATATGACAGAAGTGACAGAATGACATGGTGACTTGGATTCAATGACCTTATAGAAGACTACAGTGCCCATTTGGGAAGAGACCACCTCTCTTGCCAATGTTAATGAAGCATGCAGTTGTTTCTGGGGGTGGCCATGTGTCAAGGCACTACGGTTGGCTTCCAGTCAGTAACTAGCTATGAGCTATGAGCTAAGGTTAGTGTCCAGCCCACAGTCAGCAAGAAACTGAACTCTGCCAACAATGATATATCCTTCCCCAGTCAAACCTTCAGATGAAACCCAGCCTTACCTGATGCCCTGATGGCAGCCTTGCAGAGGAGCTTGCTAGATAGTACCTACAGAAACTGCACAATGACAGTTGTGAGTTTTAAGCTGGAAAGTTTGTGGTAACTTGCTACCAGTAGTAGACAGCTAACAGACTCAGCAGGGACTGTGTAGGCACTCTATAAGCATCATTCTGTTAATCCTCACAAGCAGGCTGTGAAGTGGGTGCTATTATTATTACAATCATTGTATAGATAAGGAAGGGACATGGGGCCTGGAGAATTTACTCTATGGTCCCAAGGTCAGTGAGGGAAAGTCAGGAGTCAAACAGGCTGATTCCAGACTCCACACTATCTTCCTCTGTTCTGTGAAAGTATGGGCAAGTGTGCCCATTCTGCACTTTTGACCTTGCCACTGTCCTGCTCAAAATCTGTCAGTTGAGAGCAATGGCTTCCACCACCCATGAGATGTCAGAGACTTACAAAATGTAATAGCTCATAATTTCATAGCACTAACTATATGTCAAGCATCTCATGTGCCAAATTTCATTCAATCCTCCCAAAGGCCTGGTGATGATGCCAATTTTTTCCCCCATTTGACAGATAAGGACATAGAGGTACAGAGGACTTAAGTAATATACTCAACATCACCCAGGTAATAAACAGAGGAGTCAGAAATCAAACCCAGGCAATCTAACCCCTAAGATCATCTTCTCAACCACTATATAATCTACCACCTCTAAATTGTAGTTAGAATCCCAGAGTTAGGGAATGATGTTGTTCAAAATGAATCAGATGGGATCCACCCCTACAAAAAGTTGTCCTCACTCCCTTGCCTTCCAATATACTCCCTCAAATGGAAGAGGAAGGTATGGAATTACATCAGATCATGCAAAACCCTGGCTCCTCCCATAGGGAAGAGATGTGTGTATGAATATCATCCATCAAGGATATCAAGACAAAAGACATTTATGAACCACTGACCCAGAAACCCCATATCTCTTAGCCTTGCATTCAAGTCACTCTGTGGCTCAGTCCTGGTCAGTCATTCCCACTTAATTCTTACAATTCCTTTTTCATAGAATCCACCCTCCAGCTAAGCCACACTTCTTCCACACACCACGCAGAACCACTGCTCACACTGGGTTCCTCCACCCTCCCCACCTCATCACGCATCCACTTCCCATCATTCAAGGGCCATTTGCAATTCCACATCGTCTCAGTTTTAATTTCCTTGCCTCGAGACCCTTGCCATCTACATTCAAGTTGGAGGCAAACCCTTTCCTCTCTAAATTCCCATGCCACCTCATTTGTATTTTCTTAATATGCTTAATGTCACCTGACTTGTGACATAGTTATCTACATACAAGCCATGACGACAATTACAACTAATTTTTTCTGCGTGAGTGCTCTGTAATACATGTAGCACTAAGTGCTTCCACACAACTTTTTACTTAAAAACATGCCTCCAATGGGTAATGTGATTATCCCCCAATTGCCAAGGAACCCCCACGCTCAAATATAAAAGGGATGAGAGAAAGTTCTCCCTGAAGTTTACCATTCAACAGAATTCTAGAAGTTTCAGCCCTGATAGCATTATCACTCCATCCTCTGCACAACAAAGGCACAGAACAAGGCCCTTGCATTTACTGCCTGAGCTGATCCTTCCTCCTAAAGGAAAGGGGAGCCAGTTAGGATGCTGTGGGAGTTGGGCTGACCCTCTTCTCTTTCCTATCACTATGAGTTCAAGCATAGATTCCAGTCAAGAGTGAATGTGTGTCCCTATTTTTCAATCTGACAGTACTATTTGTGGGAACTGAACCTCAACGTCTTTGGGGAACTTTATGCTCTTCCATCCTGAACTAGGGGGCATCTACGCTTTTTGGATATAAAACTGTTATATATTAAGTATATAGTAATTATTATAGTGACCATATTTGGAGCTGAACACATTATATGTGTACCTTTTAACCCCTTAAAAAAAAATGTCACCCAACTAGTGGATAGAGATAATGGATCTGGAGTCTGAACTTGAACCCAGGTCAACCACTTAGAAACAAAAGTAACCTTTATTGAGTGTGTATTATGTCTCACCACCAGGATAAAGACTAATATCCTTCCTTGCAAAATTCGCTTGATTCTCCCTAGGAGCTAGATACTCATTATGCTCGCTTGACAGGAAGAAAGTACAAATCAAAGAAGTTAAAGATTTTGTCCAAGGTCAAATCAAGATGGGTGGGAGAGGTGTTTGAACCTAGCATTATCTGACGCTGACTCCTGTGTTCTTAACCACGGCACTGAGGACAGTAGGCTGCGTGCGGGTGAACAGCTGACTCACTGCACTCGATGGCTCAGTAAACTGTTTTTGGAAAAAAGAAACAAAAAGGGTCCCATCTCCCTTTTAAAACAATTAAATATATTTTTAAAAATTTTTAAATTCAAGTACAGTTAGCATACATTGTTATCTTAGTTTTAGGTGTCCAATATAGTGATTCAACAATTCTATACATTACTCATTGTTCATCATGATGAACAAAAAAAATTTTTTTTAGATTTTATTTATTTATTTGACAGACAGAGATCACAAGTAAGCAGAGAGGCAGGCGGGGGCGGGGGGTGGGGAGCAGGCTCCCTGCAGAGGAGAGAGCCCGATGTGGGGCTCGATCCCAGGACCCTGAGATTATGACCTGAGCGGAAGGCAGCGGCTTAACCCACTGAGCCACCCAGGTGCCCCTCAATTTTTTTAATCAAATAGTAAAATGACATAAATACACGATAGAAAGTGATAATATTGGTGGCGCCTGGGTGGCTCAGTGGGTTAAGCCGCTGCCTTCGGCTCAGGTCATGATCTCAGGGTCCTGAGATCGAGCCCCGCATCGGGCTCTCTGCTCAGCAGGGAGCCTGCTTCCTCCTCTCTCTCTGCCTGCCTCTCTGCCTGCTTGTGATCTCTCTGTCAAATAAATAAATAAAATCTTTAAAAAAAAAAAGAAAGAAAGAAAGTGATAGTATTAACCACACTATTCCATGCTTAAAATACTACATTTTATAAAAGCAAATCCTGACCTCCTAGAAAGACATACTACAATATGTATAAACAAAATGGAATTTGCTTCCAAAGATTATGGGGGAGGGGGACTGAATGGGAACATGGATGGAAATGAAGGAATATTGCTGAAGTCAAGCTCTGGCTACCTTGGGATTTGTTACCCAGTTCTTTCTGAGTATGTTTTATACTTTTCCATACTACACGATTCTCTTGAAATAAAGAAACCTGTAGAAAAAGAAGGTAAATTCTCCTACTCGGTCCCCAGATGGGATCCCTAACTCTCTTTCCCAAAACAACCACTGTTGTTTCCAGGCTATTCATCCAGAAATTTCCATTTGTATACAAATGAAGATACCCACGGGACAAATAGAAACCACTAACCCTGAGTTCACGTCTTGGCTTTTCTCACTGATGATGTATCCTCGGTTCCTCCCCAGGCCACCCAGGGCAGCAAGCTCCCCCCGCCCCCGCCCCCATCTCTTGTATCACATTTCTTCTTCACTTCCTTCATGGCAAACATCTATATTTCTGGGTGCAAAGATTTACTTGGATTTTTTTTTAATTGGGGTAAAATTCACGGGACATAAAATTAGCCATTTTACAATGAGGCACTTAGTACAAAAGCTCCCAAGTCTGCGCAAACAGCACCTCTGTCTAGTTGCAAAACTTTTCATCACCCCAAAAGGAAACTGGGTACCCATTAAGTGGTAGCTCTCCCTTCTCCCCTCACCCCTGCCAGTCCCCGGCTACCCACGATCTCGGGGGATTGACCTAATCTGGATATAGATGGGTCAGACGATTTGCGTCTGGCCTCTCTCACTCAGCACCGCATTTCACATTTGCCCTGTGAGGTAGCACCAGATTCCCTCCTGGGGACAGACCCCATGTCATGCAGGCCTTCATCCGCCCATGGACCCCTGGGCTGCTCGCACCCCTTGGCTGCTGTGAATAGTGCTGCTGTGAACATTCCTACACATTCAGATAAATACCCGGTTTCCACTATTTGGGGCATAGACCGAGGAGTGGGATTATTCAGCTTGTCCGTTTTTATAGCCAACTTGTCTCTCCTGTGGTTCCTCTACCAGACCGAAAGCCCCATGAGCTCGGCTCCCGCCGGCTTCAGTCACCCCTCCGTGCTCTGCCGGTGCCCCGCATTCATCCTAGGGGACACGTGAGTATTTGCTCGAACAACAAAGGAGTCAGCCAAGCAAGCAAACCAGAGCAGGGCACATCAATCCACCCTCCTCAGTCCAAAGCCACCTGGCGAATTCCCCTGCATGGACTCGCCATCATCCCTTCAAGCAGGGACTTGATCAAACATCTCCTCGGCCCCAAATCCTCCAACGAGGCCCGCCTTACTCAGAGTAGGAGCCACGGTCCTGACAATGGCCTGCGCGGTGTCCCGCGGCCGTCCGGCTCCCAGCCCCCGCATCGCTGCACCCGCATCTCCCGCCTTCCCCTGCTTCCTCCACTCTGGCCACACTCGTCTCCTTCCTGCCCTTGGATCTTGCCCCTGGCGCCCCCACCTCAGGGCCCTCCCTCCGTCGGGGGAGCTCCTCCACCAAATAGCCACGTGGTTCCCTCTGTGGCCGCCTTCCCATCTTGCTCATGCTTGATCTTCCCAGCCAGTCCACCCATCACACTGTCCCGATGGACACACACGCAGGCGGGCGCTCCGTGAGCACAGCCTGCCCCCTCCTTCCCTACCTCCTGGTTGCCACATCACAGAGACCCAGAAAAACCCTGCACCTGTGCCATCTCCGAATCAGCCCCCTGAAAAGGAAGCCTCGTGAGGGCACACAGCTCTGTCCACTCCATCATTTCTATCCTGCACGTAGTGGGTCCTAAGTGCATATGTGTGACACAAAGAAACAAGGAACTACATCCCTCCTGAAAGGACCCCGAGTCCTAACCCCGCTTCATCCAGGGGGCTTCCTCTCATCTGCACTAGCTGGGCATCGAACTTCCCGACAATTTGCTTTCCAAATTCTAGGCCAGCCGATATCACCTGGCAGAAATCCCCCTGCAAAGATGAGCTTTGGTGGCTCTGGGAGCTGAGATGAACCCAGGACCACTGATGGCCCTCGGGCTTGTCTGTACCAGTTCCTGCCCCCTAAACCACCATCAGTGGGGGCGATTTCCAAAACGCTGACAAGCGTTTGACAAGAACAGAGAACTCCATTGTTTATAATTCTTTGCTCATAGCCTGCGCTCATCATTGGTCCCTGTGTGTGTTTATTTTGAATAATATAATAAACACCTGTGACCACCTAGCTCAATGGGAAAAAAAAAAAAAAAGAAAGAAAGAAAAGAAAAGAGGAAAAAAATGCTGCTCCTGGACAGTTCAGGCCCGTCACTGTCAGACCTACAAGAAAGCCAGGGAGTAATCGTGGCTGGAAGTATGTGTGCGTGCACACACACAGACATACACACACACACCCCCACTCCATGCATGGAGACAGCACTTTCATAAAATGCGTGGATAATGCCTTTCCCCAGTGACCTGAGCTCTCAGACAACTTATGTTAAAACATTAACCACATAGCTTTTTGCTAAGTGTCCTCTGGGCCCTGGAGTCAGAAGTGCATGGTTCAAGCCCAAGCTGGGTGGCCACAAATATATGGTTCACCTTGCTGAGTCTCCCTTTCCACATCTACAAAATGGAGACGATCGCTTAGGGACAAATGGAGTTAAAATGAGATCATTTATGTAAGACACACCGCCCTGAGCCTGGCTCCCATCTGGGGCTCATCCGCTACACATGTATTTATTGAGCACCAAGCACGTACCAAGTGCTATGCTGTCTGCTCAGTGTGGAGACACCTGTAGACGAGCCCAGCCCTCCTGGAGCTTCTGCTTACCAAGGAAGACAACCTTAATTCTACCAGTATTTGTGTGACTGTGAGGTCAAAAACTCAAATAAACACTTGGAAGAAAAGCAATACCGTTCGGGTGGACTGCGCGTTCTAAACTAGCTCAAGGGGTCAGAGAAGGCTTCCTGGAGGAGGAGCCCCCTGAGCTGGCAGCTACAGGAAAGGCTCTAGTTCACTGAGTAAAGAGGGACAGGAAAGCAGGGGGGAAGCATTCTCTGTGCAGGCAGCACCATCCACCTGTCCTGCTTTGCCCAGAACATTCTTGGTTTTAGCACTAAAGGTCCTCCCAACCTGGGAAACCCCTCAGTCCCAGAAAACTGGGACAGCTGGTCCCTCCAGGTCAGGGGACATGCAGATGGAAAGACCTGAGGCAGAAGGGAGCATGGCTCATCTTGGGAACTAAACGAGAGCCAGTGGGGCTAGAACATGCGGATTTGTGAAGGTGAGACAGGAGAGTTGTCTTCAGAAGCTCTTGGCCATATTAAGAAAATGTGTTCTTGAGAGGCCTGGGTGGCTTAGTCCATCAAGTGTCTGCCTTTGACTCTGGTCATGATCCCAGGGCCCTGGAATCCAGTCCCGCACCGGGCTCCTTGCTCAGCAGGAAGCCTGCTTCTCCCTCTGCCTGCTGCTCCCCCTGCTTGTGCTCTCTCTCTCTCTCTCTGACAAATAAATAAAATCTTTAAAAAGAAAGAAAGAAAAAAAAAGAGAAAGAAAGAAAGAGACAGAAAGGAAGGAAGGAAAGAAAAGTAAAGCATTCTCAATCCAGTGAGCGATAGGGAACCTTGAACAATTTGAAGCAGGCAGTCAATGTGAGCCAAGGTGGTATTCTGTAAAGTTTACCCAGTTCCTGGGGGGAGAATGGCCTGGAAAATACCAGAAGCAAGGGAGCAAGTTAATCAACTCAATAAGTGTTAGCTCTTGTTAATACCATTAATTACCATTTCAAAGTGGGGAGAACCACCCGTTCCAGACACAGCTTTCCAGTCTGGGTTTCGAGTGTTGGGAGGCTGCTGGGCCCATCTGTGGAGTTCCCACGGCAGCCCCAAAAGCCGGCTCTGTGCCTCTGTCACATGAACTTCCAGAGAACAAAGAGCAAAGACTGAATTATGCTTTGACTTGGGTCAGCAGTAATAGAGTTCCCCGTAGCGAAGGACTGAATTCAGTCGAAAATTTAATTTTTTAAATAAATAGAACAGAAAGGTCAAAATCCTGCTAGCAGAAATGGGGACCGGAAATTGCTCAGAACTGTCTTTTCCTTCCTCTCTGTTCTATTAATGACTTTTCCAAACTCTCTCCCAAAGGAATTTCTCTTAGATATGCTAATGTCTCTCCATTTCTCTAAAACATCAGGTCAAATAGTGCTATTGAAAAGGTCCTGTTGGAAGATACACTTGGAAATCACCTGTGATTAGCAGCTTTATTTAAAGTGAAGTGAAAATGAACCATCCCTATGGGTTCAAGTAGGAAAAAAACAATAAGGTTTGTCACTAGAAACTGATCTACTGTCTCTCCCCTGCCTGGACCATCCCCGCTCCCGCCTCTCCCAGCACAGGTCCTACTCCTGGCTGGCTGACCGCTGACCTTAGAAGCCAGAGGAAACACCACCTCCTCCAGGAAATGATCCCCAACTCGCCAGGCCAGATTAGAGATCCTTCCTATACCATCCGGCTGTCCATATTCCCCCTTACGTATTCAGCTTTATTTTTGCTAGCTTAACCCCCCTCTTTCCCCATCAGACTATAGGCTGCTGGAGGCAGTGACTGTACCTTTGCATCAACCGTAATCCTAGAGGATCCAACAAGCCCACCATGTTAGGACGCCCAGCGTGCGCACTGCATGTTGAATGACTGTTTGTTGGTACTTAGTGCACAAGGTACAGCATTATCTGACATGCTCTATGAACACCAAATTCCATCTGATCCCCTCAACAACTCTATAAAGTGCATGTAAAAGTTCACAGACTGAGAAACTGATAGTCAGGAGTTCAATAAATTTATTGAAGTCATGTTGCTAGTAAATGCCTCGGCTGCAATTCAAATCAAGCGTGTGACTCCAAATGCTGTGTTCTCGACCATCTCACCAGGGACTCACAACACAAGGACAGGAGGATATAAACGCACCACACGTCCTGGCTTTAAGCAAAGCTTTCTTTTGCCTGTTTTTAACCCCATTGAACACTTTTAGCCTTGGGGGCTTTCCTTCTGCAGCACTGCGAGATTTTGTTCTGAAAGGGAAGCCAGATACCAAACCACCACGGTGTTTCTTAACCCTGAACTCCACCTGCACCCGCACCCCCCCGCCCCCAGAAAAGGCGATTTGTAGTTACTGAAGTGAGACCCAGGTTAGTGGGTAATCAGAGCCTCCTTGATCAGCTATACGGAGCGCTGATGGGGGATGGGAAGACCCTGGGTCTGGGCCAGGTGTGGCAGATGGAGCACCTCGGTGGCACTCGTCCTCAGGCTTGGCAGGGACAGGGGCAGCTCCAGCTCTGGGAGCCACAGCCTCCTCCTGTGTGCGCCCCAGGCACCTGGCCATGAGCTAAGGGCTCCAGCTAGTCCTCACAGAGAGGTGAGGCCTTTCCTGTAGATCCTAAAGGGGGCGGCTGGCGCCGGCAGAGAGACCGTGAAAGAATGCAGAGGAAAGCACCATGCCTCTTGCAAGGGTCGAGCCACCACCAGGAAATGCCAAAGAGGCTGGCGCACAGGAGTGGGCCACGGTGGCCAGCCAGCCATCCCATCAAGGGCTTACATGGTGCACTTAGTGCCTGATACTGAAAACACAATAGGCATGGGTCCACCCAACCTTAGTCCCACAGGATGCTGCAAAGGTGCGGTGGGGCCTGTGGTTTAAATGTTTAGGAGACGCACAGGGTACCTGGTGGCTCAGTCGGTTGAGCACCATCAGCCTTTGGCTCAAGTCATGATCTTGAGGTCCTGGGATCCAGCCCCTTGTGTCCATCTCCCCGCTCGGTGGGGAGCCTGCCTCTCCCTCTCCCTCTGCCCCTCCCCTGCTCATGCTCTCTCCTGCATTCTCTCGCTCAAATAAAATCTTTTAAAAAAATAAAATGAAAAAATAAATGTTTAAGAGATGTAAAATTATATCCAACTAATAGTGTGTTTATTCCAGGTCATTTCATACGTGAGCAAATGTTGTCCGTCTGCAGGATCAGGGAGGAATGTATTGTGTCCCTAATTTATGTGGCTACAGAACGCTAAGATGTTCCTGGTCCAGAAATCTACTAAGGGCTGCCTCCCAGACATGTTCAATCTGTCCACAGGAGTCTTGAAAATTTTTTAATCCAATGCCGATATTTACAAATCAAGAGGTTTCATCAAAAAATAAATCCAAATATATATATATAAATATAAATAAATAAATCCAGATGTCTAATTTTTTTTTTTTTAAATCAGAGGATCTGACAGGAGAAACTCCACATTCCTATAAGACAGCCGCCCCCTGAGACAGCAGGATGGCTGAGTCTGCCCGTCCTCAGCAGCCCTAATGCTCCCCATCACTAACCAAGGTCAAAGGTCCATTTCCATTGGTCACTGTGCTTGTACTGCGGTCTTCATTACAGTGAGATTTTTCTCTGTAGCTACGCTTCTAGCAGAGGGCAGAAAATGAAAGAGGTGAAGCGAGTCCGATTTTTCTCATGCCCAGCCTTTTCCTTCCATGTTCCTGTTGGCTGCCTGGCCCCAAGACCCCACGTTGGCCTTGGTCCGCTCTGCTGGGATGGGTACCCCAGGGGCCACACATTGCTCACTGCTCTGCCATCAAGACCACATCATGTGACTCCCGACTTTTTAACCTATCCGCACTGAGACCAGTCAAAGGGTCCCCACCCACATGCCATCAGTTACAGGCTGAATGAGGTCCCTCTCCGAAAATTCATATCCCCAGTGCTCCTGTGTTTGGACAAATCACCTTTAAAGTAGTCACTACAATCCAATAAGACCAATGTCCTTCTAAGAACAGGAGGAAGGGCGGGGAAGCACGTGCCCAGAGAAAAGCCTGTGCCAGATAAGGAGAGAGGCCTCAGGAGGAAACAAGCTGAAACCCCCACATCACAGACGTCCAGCCTCCAGGCTGCGAGAAGACATGAGTCTATTGCTTAAGCCACCGGGTGCGTGGAGCTTGGCGTGGCAACCCCAGCCAGCTAGCCAGTAGCCCTCCTGAGGAGCACACCATGTCATGGGGAAGTCCATCAGACGACCTCGGCCTCCCTGGGGGCCTGCCCCTGTTCACACCCCAGGATGTGACCCTGGCAGCCCCTGTCGCTCCCTGAAGTCAGGCTGTTTGGGGTGCTCTGCTAGGCTGTGCCCTGCAGCCCCCAGACTTGGGCTCCAGGGAGCCAAACCCATTACAAACCATTTGAAGGATGCGCCAAGGCAGTGCTGGGAAAAACAGCTCCCAAAAGTGAAATCTCTGAAGAGCGAGCTCCTTCTCCTGACTGACCTGCAGCCCAGTGTTTCACAAAGATCTGTCAGTCACTGCCCAGGGCCGTCTCTCCCCAGGCGGGTCTTGTGTCCCCTCGCACCCTCGCTCCTGCGCTCCCCTGCCCTGCTCCGCGGACCCTGAGGGGCTGGTTTGGTACTTACACACAAGCAGGGGCCAGTCAGCAGACGAGATCATGCCTATCCTTTTCACTGTTGTGATCCCATGCCCAGCACGGATTTCTGGTATCTAATGCAACTTCATAAATGCATGTTGAATTAACGAATGCTGCTCATTCAACAAAAACCATTGATGCAGAAGGAATAAAAGCTACTTGTCCAATAGTAGAGTGGCAGTTAGGAGTAGCTGGGCTCCAGGCCTGTAACTTAGTAGCTGGGTACATCTGGACAAGTCCCTGATGCTCTGTGAGCCTCAGTCTCCTTGTCTGAGAAATGGGCATAATAACAGTGGCCACTCCACCGGGAAGATGATGATTAAAGACAGTATGCCCAAGTGCCCAGCATAGATCTGATTTACAGCAAGATCCCACATGGTGTTTATGACCTAATCGTTACTTTCTTCCCCGGGGGCCAAGCCTGAGATATTCATTCCCTCTTCCTCCCTTCCCTCTGTGCCTGATCCTGGGCTCGACCCAAAAAGCAGACACCCAAAAAGTGGATATGTGGGTGTACAGTCCACATTCACTAAATGTGTATTCGGATATCAAATAAATAATTGAGGGAGTAAAAATATCAGTAGTGAAACTGATATTTTGTATCAGTTCTGTATTGCTGATATGAAACTGACCTATAGAAAGCTTTAGATAGTTACTGAATCAACGGAGGAGGAAAGAGCAAAAAGGAAAGAGAGAAGATGATGATGTTTCATTCCCAGAGTTTATTTCAGCCAATGAAATTGACATCTACTGTTTTGTCCCCCTTTTTCCCTGGGGAGCCACCCCTACTCTGCTCTTAGCCCACAGAGCCTGGCAGGGCTGCGCCAGTCAGCACAACCCCATCCCACCAGCCGTGATTCAGGCAGGCTGTATTTCTGAGCTCAGCTAACCCAACCAAAGTGAATGCTAAAGCTGAAGGATATTCTTTAAAAGAAAAACTCTCTTTCTGTGCTGGAGATGAGCCACAGATGGCCTAGAGCTACAGGATGGAGTCTGAAGATGGGGTCACCACAAGAGAGAGCCTTATAAGTTAAAATCAACTGGAACCAAGAGATGGAGGAAGAATCCTACTCCTATTATTTTAAGAGCCTGGATGTAGCCATACCTGAGGCCATCACTCCATGAGCTTTTGAGTTTTGTGGGCCAGCTTTCTTTAATTAAACCAGTTTGATTTGGGTTTCTATCACCAGCAATTGAAATGATCCTGATGGAGTTGTCTTAAATGACCTTTGGTTCAAGGCAGGACACAAAGCAAAATAAAAGCCAAAACGATGGATGTAAATCCTTAATTACACAAAACAGCAACCATTCTGAACACCTACTATGTGACAGCCTCCACGCCAGGCCCTTCACACACTGGCATTAGCTCTTGAAATAGCTCTACAATACCCATATCATAAAATCTAGCTATCTGATAAACCCTCTGATCCTTCTTTTTTAAAGTAAGATAAATAAAACAACCAAATCCCCAATAACCCAACTCCTTCTCTTGGTCTTTTAAAATGAATCTTGTGTCTTGGTTACCGTTCTTTGTGTCAGGAGGAAGAAAAACACATATACAAGAGAACCTCCACATAAATCAATCTTTATTCCATTTCAAAGCCTGCAAGATTTTCCAGATATTCCAAAGGTCTCCTTCCCTGAGTGAAATATTACATTTATTTAATAAAGCAGGTAGAATTTACTATCTGGGCACGGGTAAGCACTTTTTACTTTTCACAAGATAGATGACAGCTGCTGGCAGGCTCTTTTCTCCCTGCCTTTTTTTTTTTTCTCTCCTCTTTGCTTTTGCTACGGCTACACTGCTTTACCTATCACAACTGAATTACCAAACGGAGCCAAAGAAAGATTGTCCCAATGGGGGTGCTGTATAGGTTGTCGGCTTTATTTTCCTTTAAAGATGACTTTGAAGAATTAGAAATAAATTTTAGCAAGTGTGTTTTTCAATGACTCTGACTTATTGCTTTGTGGGAGGCTTAACACCCCCCCTCCAACACACACACACACACACATACACACACACACCACCACCACCACCACCACGCCTGTTAGCTGAAATTGCCAGGGATAGGAGGTAGGAGACGGGATGGGGACAGAGGGAGGGGACAGTGAATACCACAGCATTGCCAGCCTAAATTTGCCAGAGAAAGACAAAGGCTAAGCCAGTAGATTTCTATCCCTTGGCTTAGAACTGGGAAAGAGTCAGCACTTTAAATAGAGTCTTGCCTGTGGAGGAGAGAAAGCAGCTGGGAAAGAGAGAAAAGTGGTTTGTTTTCATTTGCTGCCAGCAGGACAGAAGGTGAGAGTTTCTCTCTCGACATCTTCACCCATCCATTGGGCAGCAAGCCAGTTTGCTCTTTGGCTGAAAAACTCCAATTAAAAATGCATGACTTTGGTCTTCTGGAGAGGAGGGGCCAAAAGTCAACGCTGGGTTGTATAAACACTCGAGGCAGCAGAAGCGAACTGAAGAATCTCATTACCTTACTAACCGTGGTTTGGGAAGGAACAGCCACTAAGTCTAGCAGAGAAAGGGGCAGATCCAGAGTCGACTTCCATGGCCTTTACAACTCATATGATTTCATCTTGGGCCCCCAAGTGACAATTTCTGAAAAAGTCACTTCGGGTGCTTGACAAGCCATTTTCTGTCCAAATAACTCTTCCAGGTACTTATTTGCGTGCGTGCGCACGCGCACGCACACACGTACACACGCACACACACATAGCACCTTGACCCTGGTCATGACTTAGACTATCTGGAAGCATTTGCCTCACCTCAAACCTATTCACACTTTTATCAACTCTGGACAGCAACTGTACTGGTCTTTGTTCATCTCTGCATCCCCAGCAGTCAGTGGACTGGTGAATAACATTATATTTGTTGAATTAAAGCATAGATGAATAAAGAAGAGGAAAAACTCAATTTCCACGACTTTCCATCTTATGAATATCTGACATTCCTCAGAGGCGGTCACATTGTCCTCCTCTTTAAGTCCCTCGGGAGATTCCTTCCACAAAAACGTCATGATCATGGAAGACTTCCTGATGGCTTTATAAAAGGAAATGGATATTTGAAATGACTCTCCCCCCATCCCTCTTCTGCACAGCCTTCGTAGGATGGCTGTCCTACCAGCAAACAACCACGCTGACCTCCCTCTATGTTCTTATCCTCAACAATTCCACTCTGCACCCAAACTTGCATTTCTGTTTTCATCCAAACAAAGTCACCTGAACCCAGAGGCAATTTGTGAACCATGGACTACACTGAGCCTAATCTCTCATGCCCGTGGCTTTTCAAAGTATTTCTTCCCAACATCTAGAGTTCTGTCCCTGAGTGATGATCTCGTGAATGAAATGTTATTAACTGGTAACATTAGAGTTTTAATGTTCAAATTCAACACCCCCAGAGCGTAAGATGCTTTTTATTACCTTTGTTGCCGTGGAGTCTCAGATTTGGTTAACCCTGAAGACTGGCTTCATTACACCAGTTACCACTACCCTTGAATCCATCAGAATTCCCTTTTGATGGTGTACCTTGGATGTAGTGAGTTTCCTAAAATCTCTACTTATCTTTATCATTCATTTTCTTCATGAATCAATTCCTTTTCCTTATTAATATCTGCCAAGAATCCCCTCGTGTTCTCTCACATCATCCCACCTTTTGAAGGAGGGCTGGATCAATCGCTTGCTTTTATTCTATTCCCTGTAAATAGAATATGGCAAAAACGATGGGGTGTCCCTTCTGAGATCAGATTGCAAGACACATGACTCTTGCCTTCTGGCCAGTCTCTCCACAACCACCTCAGATCATACACTTTGATGAAGCTGCCACCTTGTCTACAAGGCCCACATAGCAAAGGAGGGAAGACAGCCTTCAGCCAACCAACACTAAAGAATGGAGGCTTCTGATCCAGCAGCCCTCCAGAAAAGGAATCCAACAATTGCGTGAGTGAGTTCAGACATGAGTTCTTCCACAGCAAAGCCTTCATACGTGATCCTGGGTTCCGGTGACACCTGCATGCAGCCCCTGAGATACTCCAAGTCAGAGGCATCTGGGGAAGTCGTGTTTGAACTCCTGACCGGCAGAAATGGTCAGATAAAATATGTGTGTTGTTTTAAGCCAATATTGGTGATTCTGAACCACAGATGCATGGACATGGGGCCCCACCAAGTGACTCACTGGTAACTGCTCACTAGGCCAATACTACCTTCCTGAAATTCTAAGGACCCCAAAAAAACAAAAGAAAATTATCTCTGGATTAGTGTTCTGTGAATGCTTAATGCACATCCTTATTTTTCTGGATTTTATTTAAGCTGCCAGTCTTCTGTAGCTGTGGTTCTGCAGCCCTGACAATGGCCGCTGCTCCTCCCGCCCCTGACCCCTGCTCACCTGACCCCCACAGGTGAGCTCTCACCTCCAAGGGGCCCACCTACCTGTATCCCTCCTCTACTGCCCACAAATAAGTAGAGGTCCTTAATCCTCCAAGAGATCTGCCAGACTAAGGTTTTGAGCAGCCATGTCTTGCGGGAAAACCCCACTCCAGAAATTCATTTATCAGTCACTGTTGTGATCAGCTCCAAAGCAGCCACACAAACTCACCCCGAAATATTTCAGTTTCTCATCATACGAGAAGAGTTCTGCCTGAGCTCTCAAGAAACCAGCACTGTGGGTACAGAAATGTGGCATTCAGACCCCTCCTTCTGGGAAGGATTTGCTTCAGGGAGCAGACTTCCACTGTCCACCCCCTCAAGCCCAGCCTCGGCTGCAGAGAACAGCCTAGCTGAGGCCACACCTGTCCTCGCATCCACGCACAGTGGTGTGGGCATGTGGAGGGCCTGGCCCATCAGCCCTGTGTAGAGCTTCAAGGAACTCTGTTTGCTCCAACGCTCCTTCCTGACTTACCCGAAGCTTGGAGGCCAGGCCTGCACCTCAGTTGGACTTCTCCTTCTGCTCCTTCTTCCTTCCTCCCCTCCTTTCCATATGTTGATCTCTCCTAAGGATTGTCTGCACCCATCTCCGTCTCAGCCTCCACTTCCTGAGAACCCCGGCTATGACATCACCATTAGAGACCCTCCCGAAACCTGACTCCTCAGGGCACTGTGTCAACAAGCCCAGCAGAGAGTCGGCTTCCATGTGTGTTTCCATGTGTGTGGTTCTGTCCCTACTTTCTGGCTTGCCTTTGTCTTCTCCTCAAGCTGGCCAATTCCGCCAGAGCAGGGACGGTCTCCTTTCTTTCCTGGTACTCAAAGTGTGCTCTGCGGACGAGCGACACAGTGTCTGCTAGTGGATCTCACTCGTAGTTTGGAGTCTGGGCCTCTCCCCTAGACTGACAGAGTAGAAAGTGAACTGTGAGTGTGAGAAAGACCACATGGAGGATGCTAAGCACTGTTGTAGTCATCGCGACCTACCCAGGGCTGCCAGTGGCTGCCCCAGCATACGGGGAAGCGTGAAGACCTAGTCCTGCTGTCTGAGTTTAAGAAAGGTTGAGGACAGGAAGAAAGCTTTTGGGTTCTCATCCTATTGGTTAGGCAGTAGGAATCTTCCATTTTGGAGAAAAGGCACAACACTCAAAGCCTGAAAATGAGAGAACCACCCAGCTTCCAGGCATCTTGGAGCAGTTTCTCACTCCACTGTGACCTTCCCACCCTCGTAACAAAAGGGGGGCATTTCTACTATCAGACAGGCCATTCCACATTCCTTGGTCTCCCCTCTCCAGACCCTTTATACTTCAAGTATGTAAATATGTGAATAAATGAAAGAAACCTGAGAAGATTCAAAGCTAGAGAGTTGGTTAAACGAGCTACTTGCATGAGGTGTGACCATGTGGCTTCTGAGCCAAGTCACAGGAAGGATGATTTTGGCATTTTTCACTAAGACAGCATGGAAACAGAGATGTGCAGGGAGGCTTGGGTTAGCCTTCAAAGAGGGATTTTAATGAACTGACTGTACTTCATCATTTTGATAATCACAGAAATTAGAGAAGGAAATGAGAGGCTTGGCAGGTCACCCAGCCTATCACCTGCCGTACCAAGCACATCTCCAGTGTCTATTTTGTAGACTTTATGGCACTGCTCACTGAAATGTTTTGCCTGTCTAGAGAAAATTCAGGGTCAGTTCACACTTGCTCCTTTGCTTCTCTCTCCTAAAAAGGTCATAGTCCAAATTCTGTTCTGCTCATTTGCAAACTATTTCTTGCAGGCAGAAAGAGTTATTATGAAATAAAATGTCATTTTTTAGTTTTTATTTAAACAGTGCTTCATTGGGATAGTCTAGGGCATGCAACAGCAACAAAATATGAGTCCCAAACAAATAAACATCAGCTGTTTCTTTGTGGCTCACACTACATGCCCAACCCAAGTCAACAGGGGGACAGGTTTATCATGACTGAGGTCCTGGACTGATACATGTCAACATGTTCTTCCACAGTCACCAGAAGGAAGAGATGGGAACAAAGTAAATTGCACATGGGCTTTGCAAATGACATCATGGAAGTGACACATCACCCTTCTCTCATCTTACTGGCATATCACTTAGCCATATGCTTATCATATGGCCTCCTCTCACTCTCGGAAGTGAGAAGAACTGGAAATATTTTGTGGTCACCAAGAATGGTTACCCCAAGGAAAAAATCTACTGCAAAGCTAGATGGCCAACCACAATCTCAAAGGCAACCTAATGATTAGAACAGGACCCTGTGAATATGGACAAATTATCATTCGCATACTGTCATCCATCAGTGGATATCTATTGATTCCCGACTATGTCAAGACTTGCATTGACAAAAGAAACAAAGTCACTTAATGATGACAGTTACATTCCAAAGAGGGAGACAAGCAAAAGAAAAAAATAAATCTGAAAATAAATAAACCATAACAAAAGTGTTGTGAAGCATATATATAAGACAGGTTGTAGGTGTGCATATGTGTGCATGTGTGTGTGTGCATGTAATGGGCCAATGCATGACTGATGCCTAAGCAGGGTGAAAAAGGCATCCACATAGACAGATGACCTGCCTTGAGATGATGAAAGCCCAAGTGGATGAGAAAAGAAATCACACAGGGGAACCACCCTGATCCTAGGTGTGGATGTGGTGGGATGAGGAAGGCTTCCACATTGGTACATGGAGGGGAGACATGAGATGTTGGATCCTAAGTGAGGTAAGGAGAGCATGCACACAGGGGAAGGAACAAAAGTAGAAAACAGAGATTGGTTCCACACTGTGAAATCTCAATTTCTAAATGAAAATAAAACCAGTGTTGTTGGACTAAATTAGAGATTATCAGGATAAACTCCGCTTTGACAGATAAACGAATGGATGGATGTTGGATAAACAGGCAGTTCTGTGTTTGTATGTACGTTACATGTATATTCCCTAGCTTGTCCACGGAGAATGGGTAGGAGCAGCAGCACCACCAGTGAGCACACTTAGTTCCCAAATCTTGGCTTCTAAGTACCCATAGCCACTAAAAGGAACCAGAGCCTTAGAGGAAGGGCTGTTTCCTGTGCAGGGCAGAAAAAGTACAAGAGTCTGGAACATCTTTTTATGCAAGAATGTGTTCAAAGAACTATAGAAACAGATTTTAAAAAAAAAAAAATCTGAAACCAAACAAAAAGAGCTCCCTCTGACCAAATTGAGGACAATTTGAGCATTTAAGTAAGTAAGGATGACAATGGATTGTGACCCAATGAATTAAATAGGAAACTAAGAGTCCATACAAGTGCAGATGAAAAGACAGTTCAGTGATAAATGGGATATTTATAAGGTCTCAAAGCTCCTCTCCCTCAAATCCTCTTAATTCCAAAAGGGAAAAGAGTGACTACAATGGACGAGCCTGGAAGATGCCACCATAATCCAACAATCAGAAGAACATTGTCAATAAAGAGACAAAGTTAAACTGTGTGCTGCCCGCTATAGTGGAGGGTGGCATCACTTCTGCAATAACCTTGGTGAAGATGTCTGATCTGAGTCCAATCATGAGGAGGTACCTAAGAGACCCAAAATGAGGCACAGGTGACAAAATATAGCATGGGACTGTCTGCCTCAAAATTGGGCAGGATGAATGGGTGCCTGGTGGCTCAGCTGGTTAAGTGTCCAACTCATGAGCTCAACTCAGTTCTTGACCTCAGGGTCATGAGTTCAAGACCCTCATAGTGTGTGGAAATTATTTATTTATTTATTTATTTATTTTTTAAGATTTTACTTACTTGAGAGAGAGAGCGCGTAAGTGCGGGGTGGAAAGAAGCAGGCTCCCTGCTGAGTGGGGCTCAATCCCAGGACTCCGGAATCATGACCTGAACCAAAGACACCCCATGGAGGCATGGAGCCAGGCACCCCATGGAGCCTACTTTTAAAAAAAAGTGGGCAGGTCACAAGAATCAGCCACAGACTGCCTTGTCAGTCCTGGATTAAGGGCATCTAAAGGGTCATGCCGACAGATTGCAACATAGGATTTCAACCTCGAAGCTTTTGCTGTAAAGTACATCAATGGGAAAGTGGGTGAGACTTGGGACAGAATCCGAGGTCGGTACTAATGCCTTGGTACTAATTTCCTGATTTTTTTATGGTTACATAACAGTCATGTAAAAGAGTTTCCTTACTTGTAAGAAATACATACTAAAGTACTTAGAGGTAAGGGGACACATGCTCCAATGATCAGGAAAAAAAGAATTCAGCGCTGTACATACAACTTTCATAAGATTTTATTGCTTCAACATAACAAAAAAAATTCAAATTTTTATTAAAAAGAAAAGACATTGGTGATAGGAGAAGAGAAAGTTACAGAGCTGAACGGGAGGACCCCTATTTTGTGTTTTAAAAGGAACACACACATGTGCCGGGTCATCCTCCCTGGATGGGGAGATGAGCTCTAGAGCTTTTGTTGTTGTTTCTCTAAAACACGTGGGATTCATTGCCACGATTCACCTGCTCCCTTTGTGACAAGCAGGTGCTATGGGGCTGCTGGGCTGGGCTGGGCTGGGCTGTTCTCAGAGCTCATCCAGGTTTTCCCTGCACGTGGATGCACCAGCCACGGCCCCCCGGGATGCACGGTGGCACACTGGGACAGTAGTGTCAGAACCGACTCACCCACAGGAGACAGTGGGCCTCTGCAGGAGCAGAGGTTTTTCTGGTGCTTGCCAGGTCTCTCCAGAATACCCTCCAGGAGAAGCCCCTCAACACTGGAGCTCTCCGTGAGTACAACCCTGTCTCTACACTGCCAGCACCAGTCCCTGGCAGCCCAGAGCGACAATCTCGGCTCTCATCAGAGCAGTTTAAGGCTTCTACACAGTCCACAGACATTTTCAGCGCAGAGGAAGCCAGGACACTGGGTGTACTCTCAGGGCTTCCCTCCACCCTGCCCCCTGGGGCTGAAGGCGGGGACCCCACACTTCCTCTCTCCTCCTCCCGCTCACCCCAGCAGGGAGCAAGACGGCTGGCTGGTCCCCCTCAAGCCCACCTCAGAGCTGCAGCCCCATCCCTCACTCTGCTGCCCACACAGCCCAACCCCTTCAGCACCAAGAGGCTTCTGGCGACAGCACTGTTGCAGGTTTGTACAATTTGGAGCTGAGAATTTTTCTGAATTGGAAGTAAAAAGATGGGTTAAAGCTGACCTCTTGTTCTGGATGGAAGGATGGCAGTATTTGAAAAGTCACTCCGGACCGTCTTCACATCTAGCTGATCACGGGAGAAGCTGAAAACCAGGACAGATCTGGGGGCTCCAGCCCCTGAGCCACGGACCCCAGTAAGTCGGAGATGCCGGTGGCATCAGTAGGGAGACCTAGAATGATCTTTCTGATCACTGCCCCTACACACGCAGCATCGTCTGCAAGTTTTTTCAGCAGACATGCCTTCATTTGATCATTCAGAGGACATGAGGGAAAATTAAATGGTCATGAAAATGACTGGGAGCAGACTCCTTGGGTTGGGAATTCAAAAAGCAGCTTCACACTTCAAGACTCATCAGTCTGGTGTAAACTGAGTAACTGCATCCAAAACACAACGAGCAAAGATCTGTCAGACGTCCCACATCACAGAGGCAAGAGCAGATTGCATGTAGGGTGGCGCTTTATGGTCTGTGAAACCCCAGGATGGATTTTCATGGACCTCTTCAAAAGGGTAGTATAGGGGGCGCCTGGATGGCTCAGTGGGTTGAGCCTCTGCCTTCAGCTTAGGTCATGATCTCAGGGTGCTTGGCAGGGAGCCTGCTTCCTCCTCTCTCTCTCTCTGTCTGCCTCTCTGCCTACTTGTGATCTCTGTCAAATAAATAAATAAAATCTTAAAAAAAAAAAAAAAAAGGTAGTATAGAAACAACCAGAATCAGAATCCCCTACGGAGTTGGTCAAAAATGCAGATTTCCAGGGCTCCGTGCCTGGCTCACAGACTCAGAATTTTTGAGGATGGGGAAAGACATTATAGCATTTTCAACAAGCACCCCAGAGGGGTCTTACATTCAAAAACAACTGAAGAGCATTCTAACCCCCTTACGTAGGCAGATCGGACGGGTCACTTGCCCAAGGTCACTGCAACCCCCTTTCAAGAACCTGCAAAGCCACAGGGAAGAAGAATTCCTCGTGAGCGTGCTGGAGGCAGGTCCCAGAGCACTCGGCCGTTTCCTCAGTGGCAGAAGGAACAGAGGACTAAACACTTACTGAGGGAGATAAGGAAGCAGATTCCGTCTGACCCAGTGGGAGCCAGATCCTTCTAGAAGTTATGTTCCCCTGGAATCACGAGGGAGAACCTTTCAGTGGCCCCACGGGAACGGTTTGTGAGACTCTCCACGGCGACTAACATTTCATCACTTCTGTGCTGTGAGCCCAGACTCCAGCAGTTAGGAAGACATGCACAGAGCAGGAAGCACGGCGGTGGGTCCCTGAGCTCAGAAAGGGGTCAGGAAGTTGGAAAGATCGGTGGGCAGTCATGTACCACGTGTGCTCCCAGGCAAGCTCCTTGGGGCTGGTCACCCGACTGTGGCGGGGTATTATCTGGACAGTGAACATGCTCCTTTGCACTTCTCTTTCTCTCCTATAGCTTTCAAGCAGATGACTCACTGTTTCCCCACTTCCTCAAGAGAACTACGTGGCAGGAGACAGACTGTAAGACTTTGGGCCATGATCTACCTGGCCCTCTGACCAAGTAGGTCACTCCCCACCCACAATCCACAAGGCCCCAAACCACGGGCTAAATCCATGGCCAATGGTGTAGAGTAAGAAAAACAAATTTTCTACCAGCCAGTCTAAATTTGGAGGGACGTCTTAAAAGCAGCAATAAAGTTGAGTTATAGAATATTTTGGAAGATTTTTGTTTTCCTTGAAAACCTAAATTTATAGATTCATATTTAACCTGCTATACTTTCAAGGAAGCTGTGTTTATTGGCTCATAAGCAGCAGCAGCCTGGCTCTCCTAGAGAGAGTCCCCTTCACCTTCTGGCTCTAGGTGTCAATAGGAACTTGCCATGGACTCCATCGGCTGGAGACCTGAGTCCAGACTGGTTTAGGTAAGTCTGGATGGGAATCTGGTCATCTAACAGAGAGGCAGTGGTACATAGGCCTGCTGTCCTGACTTCTCATGACCTGATATTCTTTAGAAATAAGGGATGATGTGCACCATTTAGGAAAGCAAGCCACTTCCTTCTCTCTAGGCCACCACCAACCTCTGAGGCACTTTCATGCAAATTCAGAAAAGGACCTTCTCACTGAAGTTACTCTCATCTGCCAGAGGATTGTTTTAATATTCCTTTTGTTAGAATACGAAAGTTTACTACCTTCTGCTAGAAAACTGTAGTAATATAAAAAGTTCCATGATGTCTATGCTAGAAGTGGCACACCCCTGAGATAGTGCAGTGTACGACACCCACAACTGTACATGGCACCCCTGTATCACTCTTTTTGTTTTAAGCAAGGCTGGACTCTGAAAGACAACTAGGGTGAAAGCAGTGATTAGGTCCTCCAGACCAGTTGCTGTTTCAAAACCCTTATTGTTAGTGTTAATGGAAACCAACACGCCACTCTGCTTTCTAGACTGCAGAATTTCTACCCATGAATGGAAGGGAAGCATTTGCAGAGGTTTGAAACTTGTAAGAAAGATGAAAGAGCAGACTCTGAGTTTAGAGAATGTGGAGCCCACAGTAGGTGTACAATAAGCATGTGATCGATTAGTCAGTAAAAAAAGAAAGAAAAAAAAAAAAGCATTCAAACTCCAAGAGAAGGTTCTTGCCTTATTACTTTCCTAATAGACTGGGCCTCTAACTCTCAGAGTCATGGAGAACTGTGTGATTCTTGCCCAACTGAACTCATGACTTTGCACCAATCTCTGACAAAAAAGGAGGACTTGATATTTTGTTTCTTAAATCTCTAACTACCAAGTCAGTCAAGGTAAAGAAAATCTTGCAAAATAGGACTTTTTTTACATGGCTTTTGGGCTCCATCGTTCCCTTTACAGATACTTATAAAATATTGTCTTATCTTCTCCTGAGAGGGAAAAGGGGCAAAGTCCCATCTCCCCAGAGACCAGCCCCAGGCGTCTCTGGTGCTGCTCTTAAATCTTCAAGTCCCCCGCACGCTGAGCAGCTCTCCTCGGGCAGAGCGCGGGACGTGGCTTCCTTCCAAGCTCAGACACAGCTTCCTTGAATTACTGAAATGTGGGGCATTCCTCTCCCTGGAGAGAAGTTACCAGCCTCCTTCAACAGCATTTCTCCTTCCAATCAGGCTAGCCAAGAAATGGAAGGGCAGAATCCAGTACACTTTCTGAGCCCACGGTTCACAATGTCACCCTAATGAAGAGAAGCGGAGATCTTCGCTGGTGAGACAGCACCTTTTTACCTGCCGAGAACTGACCTTAGCGCTCAGAGAGAAAGAAAAAGCAAAAAACAAAACTTGAACAGAAACCAGAATCAATTTGACTCCTTTTCATTCACTTGCCATTCATGTCAGATATCAATGAGATTTTATCGTTCTTTTCTCCTAGTTTTTCGTTGAATCTGTTTTTATCCCTGTGCATTACCTCTTTGCTGAAACGCTTCTCATGTCAGCGGTTGCTCCATTTTTTTCTACATGGGGGGAGGGGCATGACGCTTTTCCCACTGATGTTAAAAATGCTAACACTCCAAGTAAAAGCCAAGCTATTTTAGAAGAAACACTCATGACGGTTCATTGCTAAATAGCTAAGGAACTTGGAAGAAACACGGCCCCACACGGCTTGTAAAGGGAGCCAGATCCATGTCGTGTAAACCCAGGAAAGGATCAAAGCCCCCGAACTCCATCCGGGACGCTGACTCATGCAGACTGGCTCTCGTCTCATCTTGTGTCAAACGGGATTAAGTGCCCCGTCACAACAGGTGCCCCGTCACAACAGGGGGCCACAGACTGTAGAATAAAGAAGGGTTTGGCTGTGTCACTCGGGGCCTAGAGATATTTTCTGATCTACGCGTGCAGTGTGGAAGCATTCGACCTGTTCCCTAATGTAGCAGCCCTCATTCCCATATAATGCCACCCTCACCGCAGGCTACGGGCATGTCCCCGGTCATCGCACAGCCGTCTCCACACCCACCAGAACTGGTCTCCAGCTTAATGATCTTTGGCCACACGGAATGCACAGAGCGCCGTGTCCCCACCCTGAAGTGGGCCCGGGGCCTGCCCCTGCTTCTCCACGCCCCTTCTCTCTGGAACTCTCTGAAAGAAAACCACTGGGCAGAAAGGTCCTTTTAAGCCCTGCTGTCCTATCCCAAGGGGAAAAAAAGAGGTAATGTGAAAACAGGCAGCTGCTCTGCATTAATGTCCCCACATTTTCTCCCTCTTATTGACGCGTCTCGACAGTGAAGCTGAAACCTGACCGACGACATAAATAAATAAATAATAACAACAGCAGCCTCTCTCCACGCCTAAACCGCGAGCACGGAGCAGCTCTCCGTGAGCCCCTCAGCTTCCCCGAGAACAGCCAGACCGAAGCCCTCCAGGGTTTCCAGGAAAGTCAGAGGGTCACAATTTATGCTCTCAAGGTAGCCCAGGGGGACATAAAGAGTAAGACTTCCTCAGCTCAGTACAATGGGTTTCTCATTGTAACTATCACCAATGGGTCCTAAGAATTGTTAGGAAAGACTTCTGCCCTTGGATGAATTTTAAATGCACTGAATGACCTGCTGGAAACATGCTGTTCATCCTGAGCGCTCTCTCTCTCTCTCTCTCTCTCTCACACACACACACACACACACACACACACCCTTTACTTGATGGAGCAGTGTCTTCCGAAGCCAGACACCACGTGTGCTTAAAGGCACAGCCATCCCTGGAGAAGGAGCCCTTCGATTACAAAGAAAAAAACACGAGGTAACGACATCTTTATTTCAGAACAAATGCTGACCACAGGAGGAAAGTCGATAAGGGTTTTCTCTCTTCACCAGAAAGCCACTGTCTGTCTGTGGGTGACTTACCTTCGTTTCCACGCAAGCGTCTCCCACATCTTTGCTCGAGGGAAGGTCTTCCTCGAGTCCTCCCTCCGCACAGGCCGGCCGCCGTGCCCGAAGCCCCTTCCCATCACAAGGGAAGAGCCCGGCGTTGACCCGCACGAGAGCTGCGGGCACGCGGCCTTCAGCGGCTGCGTTACGAACAGGGGGCTCCCAGGAGCATTTGTAGTTCTGGGCACGCGAAGAAATGCCTGCACCTGGATGGACTGAGGTTCAGAGAATCACCTGGGGACTTGGCAAAACCACAGCTGCCCAAAGCCCAGCTCACGAGAGACTGAAGCTGGAGGGCTCGGGTTTTACTTAAAGACAAGACTTCATTAACGCTCCCGGGCCTAAAACTATGGGGTGGGGCAAGAAGACCTTTTGAAAAAGGTGGATTCTGACTCAGTAGGTCTGGGTGAGTCCAGACCCCACCTGGGGTTCCTAAGCCCCAGGTGACGCAGACACAAAGACCACACAGTGACTAATGAGCCTTTAACAAACAACCATAGAGAGTCCCACCATTCAGCATGGGGTATCTGGGCCTGGACCAGCAGCATCACCTGGGAGCTTTGTCAAAAGGGAGTTTCAGGGCCCACCCCAGACCTACTACATTGAAACCTGCATTTTTTTTATCCCAATTCCCAGATGGTTCTTAAGCACATTCATTTGAGAAGCAGACATAAGGCAACTTCAGGATCAAATTCACAAAGGAGCTGTTTCCCACAAAAAGGTCAGCTTGGGACGGGACACGGGGGCAAAAAAAAATGCATCTTTTTTATTCTAAAGCCATTGAAACCCATATGAAAATTGGGCCTGCAGTAGAGGGGAGGAGTAACCTATAAAAACCAACCTCTTAAACCCCACCCTCTCCCTACCCAAGGGAACCACTTAGCACAAGAATTCTACTATAGCTCCAAGCTCTGAATGTGATCGGCTATCATAAGCTGTCACGTTCCTCTGCTCATCACTTCTCTGTGGGCATTAAGTCAACCAACCTGGGGACCATGCTATGACCAGTGGGTTACCACTGTCCTGGGGACAGGTGGATTCCACACTAAAGGGGGACTGGTAGAGCCTAGTACGGTCAGTCAGGAGGCGAGATGAAACCACATGTTGAAACCTCTGCTGCTCCCTGCAGAGACCCTGTGTCTGATGCTTGGGGAGGTCTGAAAAGGGCAGATGTCACCACGTGTATGAACTCAGCACCTTAACAAAGCATGTGGCACATTAGAAGGATAATTTCATCCATGCTGGCTGACGAGACTTATTTTGAGATTTAAAACAGTACTTCGCTAAAATGTAGAGGCCAAAAGAAGACACGTGGCTATAGGTCTCCAGAAACCAAAAAGAAAGGGGAAAACAGACTTAATTCAAAAAAGAAGAATTAAAACAAAATTTTAATTAGATAATCACATCTAACAGAATCTCGGGTCACGGGGAGCACCCCAAAAGCAGGTGCAATCAGTGAGATCCTATGCACAAGATCTTTCTTTCTTTCAGTTGTGTTTTTTTTGGGATTCTGCTTGCCACAGACAATTGCTTGTATTTGTTGATCAATAGATCAAGGAACAGTCAAAGGAGATGGAGAACATCCCGGAAGAGACGGCGTTGGCAGTGATGAATGTGGACAGGGCCGATGCAAATACTCTGTTCAGTTAGCATTTTTGTGGACCGAGCAATTTCTGGAAACTATTTTCAAGTCATAGAATACACAGGGAGCACCTGGCTCCATTTCTGGAAGGACTTCGGATACCCCTGCCTCCACCTGTTCCCCCGGTTCCCCTCCTAATCAGTTCTTGACCCTTTGTCATGCCAATCTTAACATCCTGCTCTGCCCCTCTTGCTTCTTTACTGCACTAGGGCTTCCGATGTTAGGAAGAACAGCCAACCCTTCACTGACCTTCCTTACAGAGTCCAAGGCACTTCACGTGTCTTGTTAAATTCTCACAACAATTTCTTGTTTACAAAGGAAATAACTAAAGCTCAGAGAGGTGAGGGAACCTGCCCGGGGTCACAGAGCTGGTAAGTTAAGGTTGCAGCATTCCATCCTTTATCTGTCCCAAACCCAGATTCCCCGGACTACATCATTCTATCCCTTTTGTTCCCTCCCTTCAACCTTACCTTTCCAGCCATTGGGTCTGCGTCGCTCTTACTTCCTAGACCCAGTCCGGAAGAAGAACCCATTCATCACATCTCAATGATGAGATGTCTCGTCTCTCCACTGGGGTTCCTCCCTGCTACAAGGCCCCTCCCACATCTGATAGCTACAGCTTCGGTGCCTTTTCATATCGAATTTTTCAGGGAGGTTTTGAATGGATTTTGCATTCCAAAATATATACGCAGAAGCTTAGGAATTACAGTCAAGCCCTTTGCCAACGTTCTTTTATGTTCAGAAAAATAATCAGGAAAAATAAGGGCAAGCTCCAAAGATGGCCAAAGCATGTTTATATTAGGCACTTCTACATTGGTCTATGGTGTTAAGCCTCACATCTTCTCTGTTCCATCATAGGTGTCTATTAAATTCCAAAACCCCTGAGCCATTTTGCCAAAAAATTACTAGTAGTGTCTTTATCCAAGTATAATCCAGCCTGCTGCAAGGTAGACACGCAAACCCTGAATACAGACAGAGAGCAGGGGGGAGAAGGTTATGTTAGAGCACGTCTGTTTGCGGAGGATGCCATTCTGATTTAGATGAAAGTCCCCTGTGCAATATTGTTCTCTCACATTACGCAATCACCAAGGAGGAAAGTTTCTGACTGAAAGCCAGCTGGAGAACGAATAACTTGCCAAGCAAAACACTGAAGATCTAATGCCAGCATCTCCAGATAATTTTTCTTGGGGCGGAAGGAGAGTGCTCTGTGATGAAGGACTATTTTGACTTGGTGAGTAATCGCAATTACTCTAGCCCTGCCTACAGGTCCCTCCTACGGGGTCCTCTAACTCCTTCCTTGCTGCCACCATCTATCTACAGGAGGGGCTCTCCCAAATTGCTTTAGTTGACAACAGACCAGGAAACTGAGCCAAAGCTCCAGATGAGACATCGACAGAAAGAGTTCCTCCTCAAACAAAACCTGTGACCTTCTATTTGTCTTTTAGCGTTGTGAAGGGGGTGGAACTTCCCCCCCAAAGACTTCATACTGAAAACAGTGGTCTTTATATCCATGGCCATGCACTGAGCACCCGCCGGAGATTTTAACCAATTCTCTTAACTACCTCGGAGGAAGTCCCTTCTGAAAGAAAAGTCTACGGAGTCCATCGATTCTCTTTTGGCAGGCTGACGACTCCTGGATTTGAACAGATTAAACACAGGGAAGGCTTCCTAGGCCAATTCAGAGAAGGTTCCCCGCCGCCAACCCCCCGCCCCCGCCGCCCCCTGATTCAGAAAGCTTTTGGTAAACTCCAGGGAATGGAAACGAGAAAGGGGAAGGAAAGAAGGTATGGAAATAACCCACGGAGAAGACATATTTCCCCGAGCCGGAAGGACAAAACGATTCGGCTAACATATATGAACTTTTATTCTATGACAGAGACATAAATAATTTTATGAGTTCATATGACCTGTACAAAAGACAAAATAAGATATTGCACTAAGTTTAGATATGGGATATTTGGATTTAATATTAGCTAAACAGATAAATATATACAATTGAAGGAATTAAGGCAAAACCAGATGATACTTTCAAACACAACAGAAGGCTTGAAAAATAGGTATAATTAAAAACAAGGGCATCCCATCTCCTTTTAATAAAGTGGTCACGTCCAAGGGAAAAAAATCCCTTAGGTTTTTAATAATGTGGTTATTATCCATCATGTTAATTCAAGCTGAGCAAGAAAGTATAAGATTTCCCAAAGAGGAGGGAGTTTTGGGGGGGGGGGGGGGGGGGGGGGTTTGGGGGCTGAGCACTTAGAACTTGGGTAAGCAACTTTTTCCTTGTCAGACTTATGATCTATTCTTCCTATTAGAAAATATAATTTGGAAAATATGACTCTTTCACATATATAATTAAAATACAACTATGAAGTGTTCTTTTTTGTAAAGGGAAGTCATGTCGGTGATCTCAGAGGGTAACTGCGAGCGGGCCATCCGTTACCCTCTTTGTAGAGAAGACACAAAGCCAGTCACTGGGGAAAAAAAAAAATTCTCCACTTACTGTAAGAGAACAGAACACACTAATTCCAAAGGAATAAAAAGGAGTATAATCGATATACCAACACAGCACAGAGTTCTTTGGCAGGATCGCACTAACTGTTGATTGAAGTCAGAACTTGAGTTTTCTAATTCTTAGACCCGGTTGCCAATCTTCTAAAAACAAATAAATAAAATTCCACATCTGCAACGGATTCAGTGATGCCGGGAAATTAAATTCAGAATAAACCTTGCAGACAGTTTTTAACTGTTACACGTGAGCACTGGTACATACGATGTCTGCTGTGAGTCCCCATCCAAGTATACCGAGACGCGCACACACACAAAATAATCGGTGAGACTGTGTATTGGTTCGGACAGGCCTAGAATCCTTAAAGAGAATCCATATTCACCCATGAGAAACCGATCAAAGACATCAATCGGATGATGAGAGAATGATCTTCCAACAACTCAGGGGTCGGAACGTCATGGAGAAATCAAATCCTATAAGGGAAACACCAGAAAGCCAGAGAACGTGGAATACTGCCAGCCTCCAACCAAGTTACCTTTCTCCAGTTTTAGGTAAACTTTATCCTCCTTATCCAGGTAGAGTAGCACGCCGTTAGTGGCAGCTTCGCGAGTAACATCTTTGTCCCCAGCAAAGGCAGATATTACTGGCTTTCCATTTAACATCAGGTTTACCTATGAGGAAAAAAAAATAAATCACTGAAAACATCTACCAGGGCTAATGAATAATGTCGGAGATGACAGACCTGGTAAAAGATTTGATGTTCAGCAAATTCATCCCAACGGCAGTGGGTGCACTTAGTAGGTCCACTGGGCTGATTTTTTTTTTTTTTAATTTCCCCCATAGAAATTTCCTGAAATGCCTAAAAAAGAATACTATCCACGAAGAGCAACCTCGCCTTGGGAAAACTGGCCTCCCTTCAATGCATACATTGAGCTCACTGTTTTATTTATTTCTCACATTCAGTAGCAATCTTTTAGTAATAAAGCAAGTCTGAAGGGCGCCTGGGTGGCTCAGTGGGTTAAAGCCTCTGCTTTTGGCTCAGGTCATGATCCCAGGGTCCTGGGATCAAGCCCCGATCGCACTCTCTGCTCAGCAGGGAGCCTGCTTCCTCCTCTCTCTCTCTCTCTCTCTTTGCCTCTCTGCCTACTTGTGATCTGTCAGTCAAATAAATAAATAAAATCTTAAAAAAAAAACAAAAAAAGCAAGTCTGAGGTTTCTCAGTATATTAGTAAAAAGAAGCCCAGGGCCCTTTGCTCTGATAAACCCAGATACAGTATGATTCTACCAACATCTTTTTCAGGTTACTGGTTGGCTACCACAGTCATAGTGGTGAAGACTATTTGAAACTATGGAATGTGTTTATGTGTGTTGTGGGGGGTGTTGTGTTCTATTTTTCTGTCCCACTTGATAATGTGTATTAAAAATAATACATATACATTAAATGTGTATTAAAAATAATAATCACCACTGCTAGTGAAGATTTTAAAGATGGATACTTAGCAAAGAAGCCACAATTAATAAATTCAAAATTATTAACAAATCATAAACTCAAAATTTTCTTCCCACTACAATTTTGATTTTACTGTGATAAATAGTACATAAGTTTCTAAATATCAGAGCTTGGGAAAAGCTTTTCCAAGCTAGTAAATTTGTTTACTAGATATTCATTCTTTTTATGTCAAAAAAAAGTACCGCCTAAATTAAATCTGAGGATGATCGATTTACCCATTCTCTAGGATCTGTGAAAGTTGGTAGAAGGGTAATCCCCCTTCGTTATGGCCACAGTCTACAACACACACACACGGAGCGTAAGATATAAAAGAATGCTAGAATTCTAGCATTCTAGAATATTTGAATAGTATAGGAACTAGTCTTTGAGTGTAAGGTCAAGCCTATTACCTGAGAAAGGACAACACAAAGTATGTTGCTAACTGTGGAACTGAAATTTTTTTGACTTCACTAGGATCAGAGTAACTGAGCATAAATTATTTAAAGCATATGCAGGGGATCACCCTTTTGTAAAAAGTACGTTGAGTAGTTATTCCTTCATAAATTTGTTCTAATGGCTAGAGTAGCTTGTAATTTTTAACAATGATAGCAAATTTGTTTTATTTAATATGTACCTGTAAAGTTCTGCTAGTCTTAGAAGTTTCTTCCTTACACGTTTAAATAATTTTTGCATAGGCATTAAATGAAATCAAGATCTTATCAAGAGATTGGTGCTACTGAGTTTTTACTAAGACATGTTTTTTAAATGGTGGGTTGTTATGAAGGTAATACATTCAACCATTTATTTTTCTATATGTTTCTTGTCGTAGCTTTAACGGATGCAATAAAGAAGAAAATTGGAAATTAAGTGCTTTAAAAATAAACTATAAAGATGGTTGTTTATTTTTATAATGAAAACACATCTCTGGCTAAACACTTACATACATAACCCACTGCCGATTGAACACTGCCGTTCGGGGGTTGAGAAGGAGAAGGGTCACAACACGTACCTGGATTGTTTGGCTCTGGTAGACTTTAATTACATGAAAGCTGAAACTGTAAATTCCTTTTCTTGGTGCTACAAAGACAGACTCCAGGGTGAAAAAATTGCCCACATTTACTAGGATCTACAAATAAAAATAATAAGGAACAGTAAATTATTACAATAGTCTCTTCTGTAAGTAAGTTTCCCTCCTGGCTTGCTTGCTTCTCGCCCACCACTCTTTCTCTCTCCCTCTCTTTCTCTTTCTCTTTCTCTCTATCTCTCTCTCTCCTTCTGGCTTTCTTTATTTCTTTCATAAGTAGCTTAAGAAACCATAGAGAATAAAACATTGAGTTCTACTCTTTTCCTCTTTAGTGACTTAGAAAATAGATTTGTGTAACGGAAGGTTTTTCTGTCTTTCAAATGGTATAGGAAAAAAAAATAAAATAAAATAACTGCTTTGTATTCATGCCTCAATTTCCAGCAAGGCCTGATGGCTCTGGAAACATCTAGGTAACACGGAGGGCTTATAAATATTAGCTTTACCTTGAGAGTCAGATAAAAGGCATCTGCCCTGTATTTATATCTCCATCCTCTATAAGCCTTTGCAATGTCCAGAGATGACGTTTCCAAGACAGCCAATCGGCATCCGTGGGCTCTCTGCAGTCATTCCTGGACACATCACACAGAGGCCTAGGCACCCCCTCCACCCTGTGACATAATCCATGACACTGAACAGTGCACAGACTGATGTGAATGCCCGGCCCTCCCCTGAGCCTCCGCCAAACCTCTCCTAAGATTCATGGCCATTTTTCAGTCCTGTGCCATCTAGGCCTTAATTATAATATTTTGGCAATGACTCAGCCTTTGCAGGCTGCCAAAAAGTAGAGCATGAATAAGGACAGACTGTGAAACTGGTGGCTTTCTTGTGTTCCTGCCAGTGTTATCCATTATTCTCTTATCAATCACCTACTCTTTATTTAAACTCAAGGGTAAAAAATGAAAAGTAAAATAAGGCACTACTTCCTAAGAAAGCAGCAACGCATTTTGTATTCCAAGATGTGCAGCCTGTTTCTACTGCTTATGAAATTAACTCTGAATTTCAATATGTGACCTCTTAAACCAAATTTGCAAATGTCACGTAAGTCAGTCCCTTCTATGAGAAGGAGAATGAGAATGTTTGGGGGTGGGAAGTTTGTAAAGTAACTGGGGTTTATTCCACTTCTCTCCAAGAAATAAATCTACAACTGGCATTCAAAAAAATCAGATGTCCCTGTAAGGATAGATTTCCACTGTATCAATGGCAATCTGCCACCATATCTTGTAAACTCGACATTTGCACCAATATTAGGCCTTTTGCATAATTCCCTAGAACCATACTATCGCTCCTGAGCAACGCACCAGAATATCATAGCGGGTCAAGTTGATGTACCAGGTTCAACCCTCGACTTAAGTACATATATGTGTATGATTTCATTCTGAGATTTCACCTTCTTCCAAACAATCCTCAGATTTCTTTCTCTGACCTGATGATTAATGATCTTTCAACAACCAATCACCAGCTTTGCAATAATCCCCAGCAGAGGTGTTACAAAGATTTTTGCAAGCACATTTAAAATAATTTGAGGTACTTAGCGGGGACTTTCTGACTCGGATACGAGTAGCATAATTCATTAGCAATAATGGAAACATCTGATTAGTGTTGACTACACACAAGGCTGGATGTTGCCTCTATATTGTAATTAGAGGCACATAGAGACTTATAAGTAAATGTGTCTTGTGGTCTCTGAGATGCATGTCTTCCCAAACAGAAGACATATCCTCTCCTCTTCTAATTGACAGAAAGGTCATTGTACAGTGCCATGTCCACAATGGTCCAACATTTAATTAATGCACTGAAATATAAACCAGGGGTGGTGCTCGACTTCATTTCCATCAGGATGGAAAGCACTGCACCAAAACCCCAAAGGGGCTGCTTCATTCCTTAAAAATTATGGCTATCTGATAGTAAGCCCCAGAGAAGCATTCTCTGCCTGGCCAGCTGGAGAGTACATTACTTAGGAACAATTAAGTAAGGAATGGAAATGTCATCTCTTCCCTTCCCTGGCACACACTGCAGTACCACCTAACCTGTGTTCCTACACATGTGGCTTTGCAGACAACTGTGAACTACACAAGTGACTTTGCAATTGAAAATACTCTGGGTGCTGTTAAGGTTGAAATTACAACCCCAGAGTCAGTTTCCAGTTTTAAGACTCCCTGCTGAAGCTAAGCTGATAGTCCTGGGGTTTCCCACTAGCCAAACCCCAGAGCTCCAGGTCGCTCAAAAGAAGCCATAGACTTCATCAGTTCCTTCCCACCCCCTACCCTCAACCCCAAAGTCTGTCTTTCCCCAGTAATTTGCAATTCTCGGAAAGGACCAGAGCAGGGTCTGGGAGCACCAAGGCTCCCGCTGCGCTTCCCAAAAGGGAGCTCCCTGCAGCTGCCCTTCTTTTCCCTCCACAACTTTTCGCCAAGTACCACAGAAAGGCTTTCCGCTGCAGTGGCGCCTGCAACGTGTGTGGGGATCCTAGCAGCAGAAAGGTGAGTGCGACCCAACCCACACCGTCTGTCGCTGCCCACTGTCTGCGGCCACCTGCTAGACCTCTGCAGAGAATGTGGGCCCCCGAAGCTCTCTTTGGGGAGAAGTTTCTCCACCTAGGGGAAACAACCCGTTTATTGGGAAACCCTGAGGGGACCGCGCGGAAACCGCCTGGGCGGGCCCCTGCGGAGGGGTCTGAGCCCGGGGTCCAAGCGCTCGCCAAGAGATTGCGAGGTCCAGGGACCAGACTCCTGCCAGCTCCAATGGACCTGTTGCTGTGAAACTCGTCCGGACCTCTTGTAGCTGGGTTCTGCGCTCCCAGCCTCTCCCCCTCATCTCTCTCCGGAGGCCAGGAGGGAAAGAATGCGGGCAGGGGCGATGGTGGGAGAGACAGAAGTTTCAGACCCAGACATCTTTGGGAAGGCGAGTGCCAAAATGATCCCCCACGTCCCAGCCAGACCAACTTAGCCTGAGCAGGCAGCCTGGGTCGGGGCTGCCGGGAGGTCAATCCCCCACCCCACCACCACCATCCATACACACACTGGGTGCCCTGCATCCCTCAGGGTCTGACCTGATCGAAGTAAATGATGCGCGTCTTGTTGCTCATCTCCGACGGCTCGTGGTTGGTGCTCCGCACCGCTGAGAAGGCGACCTTGGAGTTGGCCGCCCGGACCGAGATCCCCAGAGGGGAGGAAGAGGAGCCCTTGGAGTCCGTAGCCGGGTTCGAGTCGCACACCACCAGACACTTGCCCTCCAGCACAATGGGCTCCGTGTCGTTCTGCGCCCAGACGGGCAGCCCCGGCAGGGTGAGGGCCAGCAGCACGGCCGGCACCACGGACAGCGCCCGGCTCCCGGAGCCCATGGTGAGCCGCGTGGGCAGCCGCAGCCGGCTGCGCTCCTGCTCGCGCGCTTCGCCTCCAAGCCCCGGACCCCGGCGCTCGGGAAGCTGCCAGTGGCTAGATCGACAGCGCTGCGGGAACGGCGGCGGCAGCGGCGGCGGCGCGCACACTTCCCCCAATTCCGTGGTTTGAAGTCAAAGTCTCCGCTCGCGCTCTCTCGCTGGTTCTGTTACCTTTGTCCTTTAAGGAGCTCATGCAGAACCCCCTACCCCACCCTCCTCCGCCCAAGAATCAGCCCTGCCCGGGGCCCCTGCACCCACCCTTGTTCCTGGACATCTAAAAGTCCGCAAACCCTCCCATTCACACCTCAAACAGGAAAACGGCAGTAAATTCTCACCCCAAACCCAAGCACCCCCAGGTGGACGACGGAGCAGGAAAAACAAAGGAGACGCAAAGAAAAGCCTCGGGGATAGGTGGGTGCCAAGCGGTGCGGATGTCGGTTGGGTAAGCGTCCGGCTTGCGACAGGGACGGATTACAGAAGCAGAAGGTGTTTCCCGGACTGAGAAGAACGCGAGGCTCTGTTCATGGCCAGGACTCTAGCGACTCCCACTTTAGCCTCGCCAAAAATCCCCCACACCTCAGCGCCTCCCGGACGTCGGCAGGTAGGCAGCAGCCGGCCGGGTCTTGGGCACGGAGAGCACCGAGTCGCGGGATCGGTTCCAGGGCGCAAGGCGGCTCGGCGGCGGGGTCCTCTCCAGCCGCTGCCGCGCGCCCCGAGTCCCTGCGCACAACTTTGTCTGTCCTCGCGCAGCCGGGAGGGCGCCAGGCGAGCACACGCGTGCTATTTATAGGAGCGCGGCGTCCGGCCGGGTTGGCCTCCAGCTCACCCCGCTGGCTCCCGGGAGAGGAGGAGCAGCAGTCGAGTGACCCCAACGAGAGGCTCCCGCCAGGCGGTGAACGCGGCCCGGAGCCAGCGCGGCGCACACCGCTGCTGTCTGCCGAGGTCCGAGGCCACCCTGCCCGGGGAGCGCGCGGCGCGGGGAGTGTGTACCCGGAGAGACGCGCGCACAGCCCCGCGCTCGCCCAGCTCCGCGCCTGCTTGCTCGCCCCTCCTCGGTCTGGGCGGGCAGAGGGGGCTGCGGCTCTCCTCGCCCCTCCCCGGCGCGGGGCTCCGCAGCCGAGCGGTGAAGCCGGGCGGGCGGCAGCGCGCGGCCCAGGACCTGGGGACTCGCCGGAGTCCCGACCGCGGCTGGCCCGGAGCCGGCCCCAAGGAGCCCTGGCGCCTGGCGAGCTCTGGGGAGCCTCGGGGCGTACCAAAGCCGGCGGGGCCGCCGGGAGGAGGTGCCTGATGCCTTCCGCTCGGGGAAGATGAGCCTTGGAAGCTGCAGGGGCGTGCGCCTTTCCACCCACAGCGCGAAGCCACCCCAAGCCAGGCCAGAGGAAGAGTGACAGACAGTGAACCCGGCAGGAATAAATCCTCTGAAACCGTACTCCCGCCCCCCCCCCAAAAAAAAAACCCAACTCCACTGCTGAGAATACAGCACCTTCTTGACGGGCCATCCTCCCCTCTGGGCCACCCCACTGCCATCTTGGCCTCTGATTGACAAGACTTCTCTTCTCCTTCCGCAGCCATCCCTGGGCCGGAAGGGCTTGTCTCTGGCTGCGTGAACTTGGCCAAGTCACTGACCCTATCTGTGAAGGCCGGACTCCACTGTGGAAAGTCCTGTCAGCCCTCCAGTACTATCATGCGTCCGGGGCCTGTCACCCTCTTCCCAAACGCCTTTCAGACTCCAGCTGACAAAGGACAGGCACCGCATCTTCAATCAATAGATCACCCCCACCTGCTATTCCTGACTAATTATTAATCGAAGGGATGTTGGTTGAACAATGTCCCCCAGATAGAGGACTCCCCTGTTCCTTCCTGAGTGATGGGCATCCGCATTGACATGGATTCGAGCCCCTCCCCAGCAGGAGCCAGGCCTGTATCTCCAGTCTCCTCCCTCAGAAGGTCCCTCAGAAGGTGTTGAGCCATAAACACCACATTGCACCTCCAATTGTTAAAACCAGAAGTCTTTCTACCGGTTGGTATTTCCCTGGGCCATGCTCCCCTTTTGCAGCCCATGCCTGCAGCCCAAGGGACCCCCCAGTGCTCCTCCATTGGGACCAGTATCCGTTCTGATTGGCAAGTGCCCTTTGTCATAATGTTGACTCTCACCAATCCAAGCTACAACCAAAAAGGTCTTTCGAAGATAGCCACCAATTCCCCAAGCACAGAGGTCCGCCCCTAAGCCCAGCGCGGCTTTTCACATCAACTCTTCCTACCCTGAGTTAACTCTCGTCAGGCTCTTACACAGTCAGCCTGGAGAGCAGCTGCAATTTCCTCTCATTTGAGGCTGTCTTTTGAGAGCAGAGGCTGGATCTAATTTGGTGTCTCTTTCTCTCCTGTAGGGGTAAGCACCCTGCCTTCCTTTTCCAGGACAGTTGCTTGGTGACTGAGACCTGGTTTGTTCAACTTCTGGCTGGAAAGGGTTTGAAAAAAAAAAAAAAAAAAAAAAAAAAAAGCTCTGTCGGTAACAGAATTGTTAAATACCCGACACGCTCTCTTCCCCACCGACCCCGATATATTCTCTGCATCTTTTTCTCCTCTGGGCACCTTCCTTCCTGCAAGAACTCAGATTTAAAGAAATCCTTAGCCGTTACTCCTCTCTTCCTCACCAAAAGAAATTTATTTCACAGCCCCCAAATCTAGCAGACTGATCATCTTGCGGACTCACTAATCATTACAGAATGACCAGAAGCTTCCAGAGAGAATGTAATTATCCTCCATTTACCTAAGTGGATATAAAGAAATCTCTCTGAGTAAAATTCAAATTTTAGGCCGCCTAGATAACCAGAGATGAAAATCTTGGTTTTCTATGAAAGATGTTCCCCTATTCAGGATGTTGTGACGAGGGGGAACACTGCATTTCTTGTCGACTCTTACTGCGAGAGGTGATCTGACGTTGTGAATCATAGGGTCCTGTGTCCCTTCTCACCACAGCTGACTGAACAGGGGTAGGTAGCCTGTGGGCTCTGGGGCTGTCAAGCCATTTGATATCAGAAGCCCATAAGCTTGACTGAGCTGCTGAGCTGGGGATGCCAGATTCTCTCTCTTTGGGATCTGAATGAGACACTGAGAGGCCTTCTAGTCAGCACTGGGTCCTGCAGAGGAGAGGTCTGTAGTCTCCTGAACTAGCCACGGGAGGGCCACATGCAGGCTAACACAGTGGAACATGCTGGAAGAAACAGAAGAGCCGACCACACTTAGAGGCCAGTTGGGAAGATTGCGCCCTTGTGAGACACGGGGTGGGGGAGAGCGAACAGTGCATCTCCAGTCCTGATTCCTACCCACGAGGAGCCCAGCAACATGTTCATCTAACTTTGGGTTCCTTGAGAACAGCCTGTGTCCTTGCAATAAAACCCATTTCACTTGAGCTCCAAATCGCCATTGGAACAACATCCCAGCAATCATACCATGTCCGGCCTGCCTCTCCTGCCAAAAGACATTAAAAAATCCAGTCTCCTGCCTATGGGAAATGTTGTCCTAACATTTGGAGAAAGGAAGCATCACCTGCTCCTCACCCTCGCCTCCAGGCCCGGCATCCCCAGGAGAAAAGAAGCAGAATCAAGTCCAAGTCCGCAGCACAGATCTGTTTCTTTCTTTTCCTTTTTTTTTTTTTTCCCCAGTGTCCCTGTTCTGAGATCTCCTGATTGTACTTGATGCCCAGAAATTTTGTTCCTAGACCTTTAATGATTTCATTTCTCTGCAGCTGGGCTCAACTTATAAATTGGTAAAGTATGTTAGAATCTGACCTGGTCTTCCATAGGAAAGACTGCCCCCAAGGTCAATAAATTCCACGACTGATTGTCTAACCATCCCTCAGAGAAACCAAGTTCCAAGTAAGCCCAAGACAGTAAGGATCAAAAGTGATTTTTGGTTCCTGAAGAAAATGTCTCAAAGAAGGCAAAGGTAGACACAGGGTATTCACCTCGAAGGACATCGCCTGGAAAAGAACCTCATGGTTGAACACGCAACGCCTCTGAGCAGCATGGCACACAGGGCACCCCAAGTTCAGTCAGGTGGAAGGTAGAAAATCGAGAGAGAGAGAGAAAGATTTTCACATCATCACCAGACTAAGGTCCACCGGGACACTTAATTACCCTTTACTCTCCACGGTGATAGTTATCAGCCCAAGCGAACATGATTCTTCAGGGGAGAATAAGTATCTTGAGGACAAAAAGGCTCTGGGAATAATGCGTATGATGTTAATCCGGAACGTTTCGGAGAACTGTTGAGGACGTCCCCAGAACCCCCTCTGGAGACAGCCAGACCACTGACTTTGCATGAAGAGGGTATTCTAGGGGCAAGTAGATGGGTGATTTAAAAATTGTTTCTGCTTAATTTTACGATTGAAGCATTGTCTGAGACACTCCATCTCTGCAGTCCCCTCCAGTCACCCACATAACAGGGTCCAGGCAGGCTTCTGGTTACAGTCGCAGACAGACACCACTGCCTCTCTTCAGCCTTGGCGTCATACCCTGTGCTCGTGCCATTCGTTATACGTTTCACAATTTTCTGAACTTGTTGATTTATTTGTTGTGTTTTCCATGCCCCCATACACGATCAACTCCTCAGGAGCCCAGGATTTAGCAGAGAGTCAGTAAGTTGGCGGCGGGGTGGGGGGGGGGGTATTGAAAAAGTAACGACTTACCACTGCCCATATCTCTCATGGAGGAAATGATGCATCATTCGCTCTCTACGATACAAGTATGATAGGCAAAGTGAAATTCTTTCTAAAATTTTGAGGGGCTTAGAATGTTTAATCCACCTGTAGGTAGTAAGAATGGAAAGCCAACGGAGCACAAAAGAGGATTACTGGAAGGACCCTCACAGAGTCCAAGGGCAGAACTGAGCTTTGGGAATGGAATGAAGCCTTACAGACAACCAAAACACCGCCCGCCCCACCTCCCTCCCTCTCCCCCTGCCCCTCCGTCTCACCGGATCCCCTTCCTTCCATCCCTCTCTCCCTGTCTTTCTCTCCCTCTCTCCTCAGCACATCTGTGTTATTCTTTTGCTCACTGCAAGCGAGTTTCCTCTGAAGCCTGGATGATGGACAATGACAGCAAACACTCCCGACTTTACACACGCAGATCCATCCACCCAGAGGATGCCCCAGAATCCCAGGGAAGAGACTCCCTGCTCCATCTGATATCAAATGCTCGCCCCCCCAACCTTGGCCAGAGAAGCAGAGTTTGAGTGCACACCCCTGATTCCTGCCAGTGGGTGGGCTACTGGGGTGGCGTCATGGGGGAGAGGACAAACCCTCCCTCATAGGAGGGGGGGCAAGCAGTATGTAGCAACATGGAAAAAAAAAAAGATACGAACTCATCTGTATGGTGTGATTCCACGTTAGTGGTCTCTAAGCCTGTGTAGATACAGATATGCTTGAATAAGCAGAGGGAAAAACATGAAAAACTAGACAGCAAACTGTTGGCTTTCGAGGAGTGGAAAGAAGGAAGGGAAACCCCCTCTCAATGTGGTTCAGACGTTTATTACCAGAACGGCCACAGAAAACATACAAGATGTGGTTTGCATTTAAAATACATATTTTTTAATCCTTTAAATTGAATTCAAGTTTGGGAAGAAAAGGAACTAACATGCTCTCTCATAGGCAGGATTGGCTGAACAGCAATTTTCTTTATTTAGTTACATTGATCCAACTCTAAGAATCATTCACTCAACGTCTAGGAAGATGCCCAGACATAGAATGCCTCACAGTATACATTTAAGAAAAATAATTACATTGCAGCTGATGAAGAAAGCTCTGATCACATTTCAGATTCAACTCGGCTCTTTTTAGAACACGCAAGGGAAGGCCCAGCCCGGCGCACAGTGTGTGCCTGCCCACCGTCACTTTCTGCCGCATACCTAAGGAAGGTCTATGTGTAGAGTCCCAACCAACGGGCCCTACTTGTCAGCATCTCCCGGGAGGCTTATCATCAAGGCAGACTCTCTGTCCCTGCGCTGAAATGGTGGCTTTTGCCCATGAACTGGGAATATGTTTATTAACTAGCAGCTGGTGACCGTGAAGCAGATGGTGCTTTGACTTTGTAGACGCTGCTGGTGGGGTGCACCCACCAAAGGGCCATCTGCGGTCAGGCTGATTAGCCTTTTGGCTGAAAACAGAGTATTTAGAATTATCTTCATCTCCTACTAGTTCAGCGTCCACGGGGAAAGTTAGAAAGCTTCCTTTAGCCAGGAAAAATTCAATCATAAAAATAATATCCGGTTCCTAGCTCCCTGTGGGGACTGGACAGGGAAATGGTTGCAGGGCACCTGCAGCGCATTGGGAATGCAGGAGGTGCTTAATGAGATGTAGCAACGATTACCATTAATTTATGGAATCTATTAGTGACTCGAGGCGAGCGATGCACCACGCACCCTGGGCCAAGGCGCACCAGCTGCCCTGGCCCCCAGTCACCCCCACAGACATTGTAATGGGGAAGGCCACCGCATGCCCACCTGTGAGAGAGACCCTAGGTTCCGACACCCGGACAGAGACGGGAAGCAAAGCCGAGTTGTCAGCGCACCCACGTACGGCCACGGGACGGGACCCTGGGGGTGATGAGGCCAAACGGTAGGGCTCAACGCGCCAGGCAGATTTGTGAGTTCCTGGCGAGGGACAAGGAGCCCGATTTTCTTTTTCTGTCTTTCTTCCTCATCCTCTTAAGCAATGGGTCTCATCCCTCAGAGTATCTGGAAGAAGCATTTAGCAGAAATAGATTCCCCGAAGTGAAAATTATGCAGGAAGTCCAGAAGAGCTGGCCAGAAACCGTCATCACAGCAACAGCGGAATCAGAGAAATGTTGCAGGTGTCAAAATGCCCGGGGTCCTCAGAGCCGGACGGAGGTATCTTAAGGAGCTGGGAGTCCAATTAGTTATTTAGCAACTGGAGGGTCCTAGACACTTTGAACTGCTCTGGGTTTAATGGTGTGCACTTCAGGGAGGAAGGAGGGGAAGAGTATCAGTCCCAAAGTGACTCTCCTCGCCACCGACTGTGCTCCTCGGGCGCCTGCTGGAGTGAGTGTGAGGTGCGACACGCATCTCTGCAGAGATGTCTTCCTCTCTGATAGGAGCATCCTGCATCACCGAGAATGATTCTAGTGTTTATGGAGAAGTCCTTCCCCCACCATGGCTACTAAAAGCCAGCCAACCGCTTTATCTGATGCCCAGCGGAAGGAAGAGCAACCCGTTTGTACTCGGAAGGAAAAGCTGGCAGGGGTAGCTCCCAGAGAGGGGGTGCTCAGACACCACGGTGAACATTCCACAGAGTCTCCAGGGTAAGTCTGACTCCAAGCAGTCGCTCTCCCTTGTGCACTAACTTGAGAATCTAATCCTCAAATATAATATAATCCTCGAACATAATAACTCCCTTGGTTATTTTCTTTTGTTTGGGGAAACCTCAAAAAAAAATTGCTGATCATGTGTCCCAATTAATTGCCATGACTCATTGGGGAAACAGACCTTATGACCCCCATTTCACAGACAGGGAGACAGAGGGTCTGAGTGGCTGCTGCCAGAGGACACTCTGCCAGTGAGTGGTGGGGCTGGACTGGACTGCAGGACACCTGTCTTCACACCCAGAGCTCGTTCCCCCACAGCATATGAGAAAGGTTGAAACAAAAATGCAAGGGGTGGGCACCTGGGTGGCTCAGTGGGTTAAAGCCTCTGCCTTTGGCTCAGGTCATGATCCCAGAGTTCTGGGATCGAGCCCCACATCGGGCTCTCTGCTCGGCATGGAGCCTGCTTCCTCCTCTCTCTCTGCCTGCCTCTCTGCCTACTTGTGATTTCTGTCTGTCAAATAAATAAATAAATAATCTTTTTTAAAAAATGCAAGGGGCTTCTAGTAGGTTCAGAACTATTTTTTTTGCCAGTTGAATGACACCAAATTCAGGAGAGAAATTGCTTGTGTTCCTAGAATTATTAATATCAGTAGAGGGCATGTGGGAATGAACCTTACGGCAGAGGAAGAAGATAGGCTTGAAATCACAGAATGTTTAATAAAAGTTACCAACCATAAACGCAAGGTAGAGAAGCATATGTGTATGTGTTAACTATATTAAATATATATGTATATTTTATATTTATATTTATATGTATTAAATATAAATATATTTTAAATTTCTATATAAATATAAATTAAATATAAATATATTTTATATTTATATGTATTAAATATATTAAATGAACATATATGAAATATTATGTTTATAATTAAATAACTGGTTAGATCATCTTATGACCTTCTCGAAGCTTTCTGTGGTTTTCATTTAGAATGAAAATGGGAGTTTGACATTCCTCGTCTTATTATGTGAGTCAGAGAATCTACTACGCCAGACGTTCCATGAGGGCACAGGTGGGCTGCCTTCTCCTTGTCATGATCAATGCCCCCGGAACAGTTCACAGCACAGAGCACAAGTACTTTAGATATTCGTGGAAGCTCATGAATCAAGTCTTGGGATACAGAACCCAACTCTGGCTACCTTCTCTGAGTATATTTCCAATGATAACACTAGATAGTTGCAAAAATCAACGTAGGGTTTTCCTCGAATTCTCACTAATTATTGATGATGTGTAAGAACCCGTCCTTCCATACTTGGAATTTAATATGTTTCTGGAAAAAGTACTGCTCAGTTGCCCTTCCTTTCCCAGACACCCATTTCCACAGCTGTTCCTTGTTTTGCTGTCCTCCAGCTGGGGCGTGAGCATCTCCTGGCCACGCCACCAGCTCAGCCTCTTTCTTAACTATCTCGGGGGTTGGGAAAATGCCTCCTTTGCTAGGTTGTGGCCTCAGTGAAGCAAAATCTCCCCTGCTCTGTCCTCTGCCTGCTAATTGGGTACCTGCAGGATTCTAGGAACAAGTCCAAGGTGACGGGCTATGGCTTCTGAGTCCGCTGGCTTCTGGCTATTTCAGCTGGCTGCGAGCATCCTGAATGACAAACGGCACACCAACTAACTTGACTTTCTTGGCCATCTGTCTGTTGGCTAAATAACTACCTCTTGGATAGACCAACTCATCACTTAGGCAGCTGGTGTTTTGGCGATTGACCGAGCTGGGTCCAATATTTCCTGACCACAAAAAAAAAAAAAAAGAATTTCACAGAGATTTCCATGGGCTTTGTGGAGTCTTTATAAAGCAAAAATAGATAAGAAAAGCCAAATGAGCAAGGAAATAGATGGGCTGTGCTCTAGAGCAAAGCTTTTGAAGGCATGAGTCACTTTAAATTTTGCCCCTTTGTGGCTGTATTTTATTCTTCCTTTGACTTTCCCTGTTTCCTTTGCCTGTCTTTTTTTCTAACCGTCTTCCTATCATTTTTTTCTCCTGAAGTTCCTAGTCTTATACTCCCTTCCACCAAAATCTAATTAGGGCTTGGTGCGTACTAGGTGAGTGGCGAACCTGAGTGTCTCCAGGGGCTGTGGCAGGCACACGCTGTTCTTCCTGGTTACGGGGTTTCAGAAAGCCCTCCCCACGGCCACAGACTCTTCCTCCTTGATGAACCTGAGCCCGTCTCCCACCGCAGAACCCGAACGTGCCAGGTACTCCTAGTCTAGCTTCTCTTGCAGCTCGGGTGCGAGCATGGGACCCGCACGCGGCAAATCAGACACACCTGCCCCAGACACTGAATTTGAAGTGTGTGAGGGAGCAGGGACCTCCCAGAACCGCTTCTACGGAAGCAGCAGCGGGGGCCGGGGCTCTGGGGTAGTAACCAGCATCCCGGACCCACATGACAACGTGAGCAGCAGGCTAGGGGGTCTACGGTCGGGAGCCCCCACCCCACCTGGGTGGTCGCAGTCCTACAGCGGGAGCCAGGCCAAGGTGTCACCCCCACCCGCATCACCTCCAACCTGTGACTCCCATTCTCTACTGCAGGAGCCACTGAATAAATTCTACTAAATTCCTTTTCTACCGAAATGAGTCAGAGTCGGCTTTGGGGGCCTGAATACAAGACTCCAGCTGGATACAGGATCCTGAAGCTGATCAGGGACCACGAACGGGTGACCCCAGCAGGAGAGAACTGTAAAAAGCCGGAGGCCCTGTGCCTCCTCTCCAGCAGGCAGCCGCCAGTAAACTTCGAACCAGATGAACCTGGCAATGATCTTTCAATAGAAAGATAAATTTGGATATTTTGGTGAAAGCTTCACTTTTAGATGTTAGCAACTAGTTCAGAATGTTTGTGAGCTGTGCCCAGAATGTGGCTGTGAGCTACAGGGAGCTCAAGGATGGCCAGTGTGTAACCTCTTTACTTTCAACTTTTTACTTCTAAGAAGTATTCAGAATTACCTGCCATAGAAAGGCTTCCTGTTTCCCCTCTGTGCTCCACATTTTACAGGAACTCAAGTAAGTCACAGCTTTAAATAGATCATTGTCTGAGGACGAGGATGGAGTGAATGGGAAGAGCAAAGACTAATGTCCAAAGACCACATATGCTCATGGCGCCCCGGCCCAAGCCACCAGCCAATCAAAATGTTCGAACCGTGTAAAATCTGCAGCCTCAGATACTGCCCTCTGTCTCAAAGAAGCATCCGAATTATCTCTTGATGTCCCTGGTGCCGTAACTGGGTGCCTTGGTCCGAGGTTAACCACAGGCTCCGTTTAGTGCCCCAATCCCCAAGCCAAGGTCTTAGGGTAGTGCCTCTCCTTGGCAGGACCTATATCTAAGCACAGCTGCAAGGGAGGCTGGACACACATGAGCCTGGCAATTTCAGCTTCTGAAGTGGGAGTGAGCCTTGCTCTCGGCAAGACTCTTAAGATGTGCAATTCCCCAATAGAGGGGTTCCGATGACGGTGGCCAAAACTGTCCCACAAGCCTGACTCCCCACCTGCCCCTTCCATCAGAAGAGGAAGAATCAGACAATAGCCACCAGAAATGGACTATGGTTTCTTAAGAATTAAAGTGAAATTATATATTATATTCTGAAAGTACATTTGGCTCGATGTCCTCTTTCTTTTAAGATTCTACACTTTGCAGTTGTACTGCAGCTGTACTCACTCGTGTCCTCCAAGTATGATCTTTACCAGAATAACCAAGAAAACTTAAAAATGCTATAAATTCAGGGATGCCTGGCTGGCTCAGTTGTAGAGCGCATGACTCCTGATCACAGGGCTATAAGTTCAAACCCCACCCCATGTTGGCTGGGGAGATCACTTAAAAATGAAATTTTTTTTAAAAAAATTTATAGGTTCAGGGGGTAAGTCCAGACCCACTGAATCAAATACTCCAAGGATGGGGTTCTGGGAATCCACATTTTACATTTTAATGCTTCCTTGGTGATTTTAATGTGATAATTAGTGATCAATGTTTAATGGTTTAATTTTAATATATCTAGCTAGTGCAGGCGTCTTCCACATTTGAAGATGGAGGAAGTATCCTTGGATTAAGTGGAGGTCACTTAGCGTGGTGGGTGGCCATCTTGTTTTTACATGCAAGCATATGTCTTTCCACTGGAAATCCGTTCCACTCCATGCCAATGCTGCGGCTGACAGAGGCAATGCTGGTCATTGCCAGGAATGTTCCCAGGAGTGGACTGTTGACCCTGGCCTAGACAACCATCCTTCCCCAAGCTCTCTGTCAGAGTGGTTGATCCAGAGATAAACATGTCACCCAAGCAAAACCAAGAAGAGTTGTCCCATGATGATCTTATATATATGGAAGCAGAGGAGAAGGGACCCTGCCATTGGCTTCAGAGTTGGGCACCTGGGTGGCCAGGAATCACAGCCAGCTAGTGGCAGCTGTCTTTGACAGCAATGGTAAAGAATGATGCCAAGAGAAAGAAGCTTAGACAACAGAGAGATGGAGATGAAAATGTTCTCATGATGTCTTTGCCCCCTCACAAGAGCCTCTCCCTATCAGGATGTGTCCCAGTGGAGCCCACTGGGAAAGGCGGACTCATGAGTGAGTCTTTCAACCTCTCAGCCTTACAAGAACTGGTCATGGGTCTGGAACACTTTCTTCCCACGAGATAGAGTCCTCACAGCCTGTGCTGGGCTTATCTCCTTGAGCAGGAATATCTTCCTGTTTCAGATGCAATGTGTACTCCTTTGTTCTGCTTGTGTACATCATACGGCCCCTGGCCCACCCTCCACTTCTCTATCTGTCCCCTATGGTTAGAAGACAGGGTCCTTCTGCTGAACACGAGAGGGTGCATGCAGGCCAACAGCCCTGTGTTGGCCCCCGGGAGGGACCCGACCGAAGCTGACCCTGCTGTCTCTTCTCTATGTAAGGAAAGTGTGCTCCATCCAGTCCTCGACGGCACTGTGTTTTTCTTAGCAGCTCTGATTACCAAGTTGCAGTGGGACAGAAAACAATGCCATTTGCCCGACATCCTGTACAACCTAATTAACTTTCAAGTGGCTCAAGTTGGACGTCTGTCCTTGGCAACCGAAATCTCGGGGGTTGTATTTTGCTTTCAGTAGTAAAGAGTAAGAGGATACAGGGGCAAACAAATCACCATGAGATGAACATCTGGCTCCCTATCAGGATGTGGGAGTATTCTTAGCTCTAACCAAGAAGCTACCTTGATTGAGTTTAGAAGAAAGTGTTAATAAAGAAGCCAGTCTGACTGGATACTGTGACAAGGAAGGGCTGAGTGGCTCAAAGTGACCTTTTGAGGGCAATTAAGTGAGGACTTCGGCCCCAGTGAGCTGGGGGGAAATGCCTGTAACTAAGACAATTAAGTAATCAATAACATGCCCCGGTCTTGGACTAAAGAAGTCACTGCTTGCTGCCTGTGCCCTGGTCGTTCTGCGGGCTGGCACAGGACCAGCCCCGTGAGGGAGGCGAGCCGCAGAGAGGGAAGGGAAAGACGAGTGTTGTTTCCCTCTCAGATGGATGTGGGACCTAACGATGTCATTACAGAGCCCACCGATTCAGTCTCCCCAGAGTTTCCTTTATAACAAGCTGGTGCCAAAGAAGCGCAATTAATGATTTTCCGTGGTTTGCCAAAGCTCCATCAAAACAGCCTCTTGAAAACTCTAAGTTCACATTGCTATGGAAACACCGTCATGTCAAACACAAAACGCGCGCGCGCACACACACACATGCAGGAGTCATTCTCAAGTTCTAGACCAACTCTCCGATCTGTGGGTGTGCGCGCCCGCCACCACCTTCCCCCAGGCTGCCTGCAGACACTCCGCCTCTGACCGGGGTGTGCATGGGGTCGCTTTTCAAAAGGAAATGATTGAAAATCTGTCTTCACCTAGAGGATCTACAGACATCGTCTGGCTTTGGTCTGGGGTGAGGGGGTCCTGTCTGATCAATGAAATGTGGAAGATGGAAGTGTCATAAAGCTTCCATTCCTCTTCCAAAAAACACCCCTCCGGGTCCCTTCCTGGGTTTTCAGTACCTGCTTCACTGCTTTGCACTCCCCTTTGCTCTCAAGCGCTTGAAGCCCCCCTTCAGTCAGAAAGTTCTGAAATTGTAACTTTCCTGGGAATAAATAAGGCATCGGTATCACAGTTCTACCATACAGCATCTAATTCTTAAGTGAAAAGTCAGCAGAAACAGAGAACATTTGTCTGGAAGTGGGAGTGGGCACTTCTCTAACGATCCCCTAAAATTCCTTCTGGAAGATGGGTCTCCACTTCCACTGCACGGTCACAACCACCACTGGGGATAAGCAGCACCATCTCCTGAGTCCTGAAGGGCTTTCCAGGGGTCACCCCTGATTCCAGAGGGATTCCCCTCTTTTTCCTTCCCTGATGCCAGAGGGATTTTAAAAACACAACTTCGACCATATCATTCCCCAGTGAAAATGTTTCATTAGCTCCCCATTACCTACAGAGAAAATCCAAAGTCCTCTCCTGTCCTATGATGTCCGCTCGCCTCCACCAGCCTTGGCACAGTCTCTCCTCTGCTCTCCACCCTTCAGGTACAGCAGCAGCTTGCGAGTGGCCCCTCACATCCAACTCTGACCCCTTCCATCTCAGGCCCATGTGCACACAGGTCCCTCTGCAGAGACAATCCCTCCCCCTGCCTCTGCCCCGCCACAGAGTCACTCCTGCATTTTCTCCAGACTGCTTAAATCTCACTTCCTCCTGGGACCCCACCCCCATCCCAGATTCACTCACCTCCTGCAACCACTAGGTTTTGTTTTCTGGGTAACTGTCACAATTACCATAAATCACTATATTTTCTTTTCTGGTAGCTGATGAACTCCACGAGACCGGTGATCACCTCTGTCTTGTTCAGACTCATAATCCTTATACAGCACACAGCGCCTAGCACAGAGTAGGACTTCAATAATTTTTATTGAAAAATGAGTGAATTAATGGATTCTGGAAATTGGTACCTGTGCCATAAATCCCTTAAGGGATAACACCTTGGTTTCAGCCTGCTGCAGTATATAGCATACTGTGCAGGCATGAATCTGCATGACAGCAAGTGTCTTCCGCCAGATCTCTACCTGTCCACAACACATCTGTTAAGTCCCAACTTAGATATTGTCCAGATTTCTGCTGTCAAGATGAAGGCAGGGGACAGCAGGCACAGGGAACAAGCAAGGAGGAAAAACTGTCTTTGCAGATGGATTTAGGAGCTGAGAGGGAAAGATTCCAGAAGCCACACCAAGGCATGTCAAGAGAAGATGGTGGCCAAGCAAGCTTGAAGAATCCCCCTGGAGGTAGAAAGCAGATTTGACCTTGGCAAAGGCAGTCAAGGTCATAGCAGAAGGACCACAGGGCGCAAGTCCAGCATGAGATCAGGGATGATAAGGGAGAATGGGGGACACATGTATCAATAGCGAGTGGAGAAGAGCTTGTGACAAGTGATTCAGAACTGAATCCAGGAATGGAGAGCTTCCAAACTGGGGCAATGTTCACTTAATTCCCAAAACATCCTTTGGGGGCGCGCGTGCTCTGAGGAGCCCTGTTGGGATGGACTTCGTTCCCGGTGGTTTGCTTGATTCCTTTATCCCTCCTCCTCCAAACACAGAGAGCAGCCTACACACACCTCCTTCATTGCACTCAGCACACTCTGGCTCAGGTCAGTCCCCCCGTGGGTGTTCTGGCCAGCCGGGGAACAATCTGAGGTCATCTTGTTCAAATCTGCATCTCCTCCCGATCACATGGAGGAGCACAGAGCCTGACACATGCGAAATGGAATCCTGATCTCCCACTTTAGAGCACTGTGGGGGTAATTTCATGTGTCAACTTGACTGGGCTGTGGGAAGACCAGATAGCTAGCAAAACATTATTTCTTTTGGCTCTGTTTCTTAGAAGAACCCAGACTAGTAGAGATTTTGGCACCAGGAGTTGTTCTAGAGGAATGGAATTCTGAAGATGAGTTTTCTGGATTAGTGTCAGAATTTCTGGAATTGGCTCTCTATTATGACTAGGTCTAAAGACTCTATCTCCAGCAGTAAAGAGAGAATGATACTCCTTGGCATGAACTGTTTATAGACACATGCTAAATATCTTCACTTGATATGCTCAATCAACCCCTCATAAGAAGCAAGGAGCCAAGTGATTCTGTATCTGATGCTTTCTAACATTTCTGGGAAACCAAGAAATATAATGACATTGGTTGGTTGCTCCTAATGTTTCTGGACAAAGTAATGAAAGAATAGGGTGAGTTCTGGGATTCAATCACTGAATCCAACTGATAATGCTGATTATTCTGATAATAATGACCTAATTGGTATAATTAATATTGACCATTAATTAAATCTGATTAATAGTGCTGATTAAAACATTGCTGTGAGTAGTCTGGGTCCCACATGATTCATTTTAATTTATCTTTTTAAAAGATTTTATTTATTTATTTGAGAAAGATAGTGAGAGAGAGCTTGAGAGGGGCAAGGGTTAGAGGGAGAAGCAGACTCCCTGTGGGGCTGGGAGCCTGATGTGGGACTCAATCCCGGGACTCCAGGATCATGACCTGAGCCAAAGGCAGTTGCTTAACCAACTGAGCCACCCAGGCACCCCCACACTTGATTCATTTTAGAAGAGCCATTCATTCAATGACATCTAGTCAACATCTGCCCTGTGATTTACTTTCAACAATCAGACATCACATGTACTCCACACTCTCGCTACCTCTAATCCATTCTCTTTGCTGCAAAACAAAAACAAAAACAAAAACGAAGTGTTTAGGGGCACCTGGGTGGCTCAGTGGGTTAAGCTGCTGCCTTCGGCTCAGGTCATGATCTTGGGGTCCTGGGATCGAGTCCGTCAGGCTCTCTGCTCAGCAGGGAGCCTGCTTCTCTCTCTCTCTCTCTCTCTCTCTCTCTGCCTGCCTGTCTACTTGTGATCTCTCTGTCAAACAAATAAATAAATAAATAAATCTTTAATTAAAAAAAAAAAGAAGTATTTAAAAAGCCAAATACTCCCATGCTTAGAATAATAAAGATTAAGCCTCGAACCCACTACTGCAAGGCTTCGCAGCTTCTGTCGCCCACCTTCCATCCTTATGCTGCAATACCACCGCTTTCCATCGGTCCCCATGTGGACCACACTCCTCACCTCTGGAACCTTGCATGAAAGTTCACTTCCTAGATCACATTCACTTTTCCAAGCACCACTGTCCAACAGAACTCTCTGTGATCATGTGAATGTTCTAGATCTACACTGTCCAGTATGTCCAGCCAGTAGCAACAGGTAGCCATTGAGCTCTTGAAATACGGATAATGCAACCAAGGAACTCAATTTCACCTTAATTAATTTAAATGTAAATAGCCACATGTGGCCAGTGGCTGCCATATTGGACAGTGCAGCTCTAGAATTCAGTTCAGATGCCTTTCCTCACCCTCCAATTTTAGGAAGATATATAGATTAATTATGCTTTTTAATCCATATGTTATTAGTATGATTATGTTTATCTTCAATTTCCCCTGCTATTCAGCAATTTCCATGAAGACAAGGAGCAGGTCTGTCTTGTTTCATAATGGCCCATAAGGCCTAGTCCAAGTGCCTAGTACAGAGTAGACAACAATATTTGTGAATGAATGAATGAGATTTTGTGAGTATATGACTTCAGAAAATCATTGCACATTTCTAAGACTCGATTACTTCAGCTATAAAGTCTATGGATCCCTTCAAGCTTATGCACTATGTAGAAAATACAGAAATGGGGCACTAGATAGAAAGTTCTAGATGTTAGTTAATATCATTTTGCCACCACAATGACTTTCTGTAAAGTCTTTCAGAAAATGACCAGAATTTGTACTTTAAACCAAATATGCTGGGGTGCCTGGGTGGCTCGGTCAGTTAAAAGCATCTGATTTCGGCTCAGGTTGTGATCTCAGGGTCCTGGGAGGGCACCCACATCAGGTTCCACACTCAGTGGGGGTGTCTTCTTGTCCCTATCTCCCCGCTTGTGCTCTCTCTGTCAAATAAATAAATAAAATCTTTAAGAAACGAAAACCAAACAGGTTCTGAAATTTTATCAAAGCACACTTCTGCCACTTCATTAAGGCACACAATATCTGTACAATCCATATTTGACCACTGAAACAATTCCGTGAAGTGACTGTTTCTATTTTGCCAAAATTGGTGAGATTTTCAGACTGTAAGTTAAAATTTGGGGCCTCAAAATGAGAAAGAGAGAGAGAGAGAGACTCCTGATAATCACTTCACCTCTGCTTTCCGCAACCAAGCATCTAATAAAACATGGATCAGGGAGATTTAATATCAATTTATAATTATCTTGTACTTTTATTACTTTGGTAATAACTTTCATGGTTTTAGTATCACACACTCTTCTTCCAGAACAAAACAAACCACCCCAAAAGTGCAGAAGGGCTCATTTGGGCCAAGTTGTTAAATAAATTGTATAAAAAGTGGAAAGATGGAGGGTCGACATTGAACCTGACAAGGTTATAATGAATTTAAGGTTGGCAAGGGTCTCTACACAATACTAAGGTAATGGCCTATTGTTAAGATCCAGGACTTAGATACATCATAGTCCTCCTCTAGAACTAGTTTAAAAATCCATCCTTCTTTCCAGTATTGCTCCAGCCATGCTAAGGCCCTCTCTCCTCTTTGCCTGAGGCAAATCCTAATGGACGATAATGGGGACATCAAAGACAGCATAGCAGCAGTCAAATGCAGAGGCTTGACTGAAGACCGCTTATGTGTTAATCTCCACCTCAGTTTCCTCATATGTAAAATGGGGGTAATCAGAATACCTACCTCTAGAGCTGGCCTGGGGATCTGATGAGCTAACACATGTGAAACTTGACACACCTTATATATTTCAAAGAATATCAACTCTCATGACAAAAGTGACAGAGGAACAAGAGCAGATCTGTCTGCAAAGGTCAGGAACTCAGAACTTTGTAAAATAGTATTAAAAATTAAATTAAATTAAATCATGTTGTCAGTAAGCCTAATGTGTCATGCTTTCTAGTGGCATTTATGTTTAATTTAGTAGCTACCATTTATTACGCATGCACTAAGTATACGTAATCTTACTAAATCATCCCAATAACCCTGAGAAATAATAGTGGTTGTACTAGTAATAATAGTACTAACTGTAGTGGTAATCCGAATGGAATAACACTTCCCTGTGTACTTAGTGTGCCTGGCACTGTGCTGAGCCCATTACATACATGACCTCATTTAGCCCCTGCCCTTAGCCAACCTAGAAGATTAGAATGATTTTCTGTGAGTTACTGTCATTTTAGAGAACGTGGGCTACACTCCGGAGGGCTAGTTAACAAGTACAGGACTAGGTGGTCTGCATGCAGGAGAGCTGAGACAGGAACCAGGGTTGGCTACTTCCTGATAACTCAATTCTACAGTTTGGGGAATTTGGAATTTTGAAAAGAGAGTATATTTTCATAGTCACACAGTGCTATTTTTCATTAAGTAAAAATATGAACCAGATTAGGTGAATGAGGGCTGGGGCTGGGATGAGGAAAACAAGTTGTCAGCAGTGCAAAATCCAACGAGCCACTCAGTTTCGGGAAGAACCAGAGCAGCTGGGGTGGAGCTAGCAAGTGTGTCACTTTGAATCATGCCAAGGGGAGTCACTCATCCTTCTACTCTTTGTTTTAAAACCTGTTTTCTGCCTGCCGGGGACACAGCATCATACGATGGACCTGAGTTAGGGTGTCTGTGGAACCCCAGAGGATGCCTCCCCATCCTCTCAGGATGTCATCTCAAGCATCTTGAGTTGCATCTTTGAAAGTATGTTCTCTACTCTATCAGACTGGTGGCGTGAGGGGCTGCAGAAAGCAGTATGTCCAGAGCCATACCTCTGCTACTGTAAAGTGGTCCACCACCATATTATACAAGCTCCCGTGTTCATGGATCAATTATTGTAAAGCCCTGGGACATGGTGCTGGTAGAGACCCTGTGAGCAAGGACAGGAAAAGCCATCCTGGAATAGACATTGAAGTCAATCAAGAGGAAGTGTTGTGCCTTCCGTGTAGGAAGGGGACTGATGTAGTCATTTTATTCCAACTGGCTGGTTGGTTGGGCTTCTCATGGCATGGGACCCATCCGGGGCTCAGCAGGTCTGATGCTGGCAGAGTGGACACCCAGGAGCAGCAACAGCTGGGTCAGCCTTGTTGATCAAAGGGTCCTGCTTGTTGAGCCCATGCACTCCCCATCCCTGCCATTGTAGCTACTTCATCACGCACTTGTGCCAGCACAGGGCAGCCGACGACAGATACTGGCTGACGTCTACTAGCTGAGTTATTCTGTCCCCTCGATTATTTAGTGCTTCTTCCCTGGTGGTTACTCCCTGGTGTTATTCACATACAATTCAAGGATTTTCACACTTTGTACCCACTCCCATAATCCACCCACATGCCATATCCCCAAATCATTTTGATCCCATTCTTTCAATCTTACTCCTTCCAGGCCCCCAACTAACCATTCAAACCAATCTTCACCACCCCAGAGTCCCTATTCTGTCCTTTGAACACAAAGTGGATAATGGACTGTCCAAAGCTCTACCATTAGGATGATTTCTCTTCACTACTGTTTTCTGGAACACCCGAGAGCATACAACAGCTTGCTTCCATAAAAATGGGCCAACTAATCCATGAAACAAATTTGGTCCCTTTTGTTCCTTATCAGCTGGTCATAAGAGAACCTCCAAGTAGCCACAGGTGTGAACTGATGGATGATCAATGGTATAGCCCTGGGGAATGACATGGGGGACTGGGCCACCTGTTCATGGAGTTCACTTGCACCCTCTGGCATTGCTCCTCCCCAACCCTAGACGTTCCACGCACATCTTACAGTGCATTGCTGCTGAGCCTGACAGATCTTGGGTCATAATGGGTAGCCTTGACCACATAGTCACTTGCTATCCCAGGATCAGGAAACTCATCTGTACCAGGATTAGGGGCTGTTTTTTAAATGGTGTACAATTCTCTGCTGAGGACAGCCTGGCTGTCCTCCAGAAACCTAGGGGTCTGCATTATTATTTTTCTACTGGCATTTGCCATAAACTCCATTTTGCATCCTTCCCCAGAGCAAGTACTTCCAATGCCATATGGGCTGTCAGGTCATATGACCCAAGCAGCAGGACAACTGCACTGAATCCTGGATCTCTTACAGGGCCTTTTTCTGCTCTGGGCCCTACTCACTGCTGGAAGCTCTGAAATTATGATGCCCATTTAGTTTTCCCACCTTGAGAAAAGGGAGCCAAGCCTTTATACCACCTTGACAACAAGTCATTGGAATCAGGCCCCGTCCCAGGCAACGAATCTCTCTTAAGCTAAAAGAAATCCAGAGAGCAACTCAACTGAGAGCCACTGACCACCAGCACTTCTAGTTGCTGAAGAAAAAAAATGCCTCAATGCCTAAAGGAAGGTGGCACAGACAGAATTAAGCAGAGCATGGCCAAGGTAGAAGCCCATGTACTCAAGTGAGAGAGAGAATCAGAGACAGAACTGTTTCTCAGTTCTTCCCTAACAGTGGTTTCTGTAAGTATCCCATGTCTTTAAAATAACTTATTTTGGGGTGCCTGGGTGGCTCAGTGGGTGAAAGCCTCTGCCTTTTGCTCAGGTCATGATCCCAGAGTCCTGGGATCAAGCCCCGCATCAGGCTCTCTGCTCAGCAGGGAGCCTGCTTCCTTCTCTCTCTCTCTCTGACTGCCTCTCTGCCTTCTTGTGATCTCTCTCTGTCAAATAAATAAAATATTTTTAAAAAATAAAATAAAATAACTTGTTTTTCCAACTAACCTCATTGGGTTTCTGTTCTTTTAAGTGTCTGGAATTTTTAAACTATTGGCTTTAAGTAATTTGGGTGAAATAGTAAGAATTGAAACTTCCAAGGTTTGGGAATGGAGTTCAAAAATGAGCACAATATATTCATTGTTCTTTTAACGGGTTATTTTAGTTTTAATTCAGAGTTACATAAAATAGAAAATGAGGGCGCCTGGGTGGCTCAGTGGGTTAAGCTGCTGCCTTCGGCTCAGGTCATGATCTCAGGGTCCTGGGATCGAGTCCCGCATTGGGCTCTCTGCTCAGCAGGGAGCCTGCTTCCTTCTCTCTCTCTCTCTGCCTGCCTCTCAGTGTACTTGTGATTTCTCTCTGTCAAATAAATAAATAAAATCTTTAAAAAAAAAAAAAATAGAAAATGAAACAGGCACATAAAACCAAGGATTGAACTAAAAATTAATACAGGTGATTTAAGGGCTTTATTTCATCAGGAGCTTGGCTCTAATAGCATACATCCAATTTATTTCCTAAAGACTATATAACACAAGATTTGTACATTGTAAAACAATTTTAAACACAAATCAGGGATAAGGTCACTAATAGGATCATCTACCTGTGACTATTTATGAAATTATCTTGAAAATAAGCTCTGTTTCACCTTTACTCCCCATTAATAACATTATTATTTACTGATATTTGTAGCAGTTAGCTATTGCTGTGTAACAAACCATGCCAAATCTTAGTGACTTAACAGAACAAGCATTTAGTACTGCTCATGCATCTAAGGGTCAGCTCAGAAGTTTATCTGGTCTTTGCTGCACTTACTTCTACTTCTAAGATCAACTGACCCTCAGGTCAGTGGCGCTCCTTGACTGGGCTCTCACACACATTTCTAGACTAGGATGACCTTAACCGAAATGACTGGACTCTTTTCTATATGAATATTTATCTTCGAGGAGGTAGCCTGGGCTCATTTTCATGTAAGAGGCATGGATCCAAGAGACTGAGTTGGAAGTATTTAATGCCTCCCGCAACCTAAGCTTGAACTGGCATATAGTCATGTCTATCACATGCTATTAGCCAAAGCAAATTACCAAGCAAACCCTGATTCAGAGCAGAAAAACAGACTCCTCTCCATGATGAGGAGGAGCTTCAAAGTCACAATTGAAGGACATGGATACAGCATGGAGAATGTTTATGGACTCATTCTTATAGTCTATCACAGCTATAAAGATTAATATCCTATTTAACCACTTGCTAACTGTGTGACTGTAAACAATTTAATTACCCTGCCTGGTCCTTGTTTTCTCAATGTATAAAATAGATAATAATATAAACTTTATCTCAATATTGTTGTAAGTATTAAGTAAGGCAACACATAGAGTGCATATCATGGATATCACAATGTCTGGAACATATTCAACAAATACTAGTTATTATTTCTTATTGGTATTATTTATAAGCCTCCTCATGCATATATTACAACTTTCTTATAGATCCATAAGTGGGAAATGGGCACGAATGAAGGGGAGATGACAGTGTGCTCGGAAGTGAGAATAAGTGCCTTGACATTATTCCACCAAGCCAAATTCTCTCTGGCCTAAGCTATTTCTTGATGAGTAGATAATTTTATAAGTTATTTTATGCCAAAATAAAAACTTCACAAATGGTTATCCAAGATGGGGAAGACAGAGTTCAAAGTGCAGCTATGAAGATGTCAAAAATAAAAGCTGGATGAATTTGAAAATAAATGCACTACTTTTGCATTTGGCTTTATTTGCATTTTTCATTGGCATTCTGTATTAGTACAGAACAGTAGCTAACCTAATCTAAATTTACAGCTTGTAGAACAACTGGGTTACTAACAGGGCACAGGCACTTCCAAAAATATTCTAAATGAAGGGAAATTCTTCTATCCTAATTGAGAACAGAGTCAGAGAAGATTATGGGCAAAAACAGACTAATTTCCAAATACAGTTTTTCCCCCATAGGTCCCCTTTAGCAAGCTCACATTACTTGGACTTTAAATTCTTTGCTGAGTAGTTTCTTTGGCCTCTACTATTGTATCAGTGTTTATTCAAGTTCTCTTCTTTTTCATGATGACTAGTTGAAGTAAAAATTTAAAGACAAAAGCTATATATGTATATTGGAAAGCATTTGAATATCAAACTAAAATTAAATATAAAAATATGATTTCCTATTATGAACAGCTAGTTGCCCATGAGTTTGATAACTTACATGAAATGGGCCATATCCTTGAAAAGTTGAAACTGCAAAAACTCACACTGGGTTTGAGTTGATAAACTGGGTAGGCCCTCTATTAATTGAATCAAAAACTAATAGCCTTCTAAGAAAGAAAGCACCAAGCCCAGAGGGTTTCACGGGTGAATTCTATCAAAGATGGAAGAAAGAAATGACACCAAGTGGCTCAGTTGGTTGGATGTCTGACTCTTGATCTCAGCTCAGGTCTTGATATTATGGGGTTAAGCCTACTTTAAAAAAAAGGGGGGGGGGGGGTGAATCCCACTACTGAGATTTATTCCAGATACAAAAGATTGATTTCACATTTAAAAATCAATCAGTGTAATTCACCATATCAACAAGCTAAAGAATATAGCTCATACAATCATATCAACTGATAAATATAAAAGCATTTGGTGGCACCAGGTTGGCTCAGTGGCTTAAGCAAATTCCTTCAGCTCAGGTCATGATCTCAGGGTCCTGCTACGGAGCCCAACATGCCTCTCCCTTTCCCACTACCCATCCCCCACTTGTGCTCTGTCAAATAAATAAAATCTTTAAAAAAAAAGATAAAGTACTAGACAAAATCCAACACCCATTCATGATTAAAAAAAAAAAAAACTCTCAGAAAACTAGGGATAGAGAAGAAATTTCTCAATTTCTCAATCAAATTAAAGAACATCCACTAAAAAAAAAAAATCTACTGCTAATATCATACTTACAGGTGCAAGGTAGATATTCCCCCTAAGATTGGGAACAAAGCAATATTGTCCTCTCTTGTCACTCCTATTCAACATCATACTACAATCCTAGGTAGTACAAGAAAAAGAAATAGAAGGGAAATAAATGGTATATAGGTTGGAAAGAAAGAAAACTGTCTTTATTTGTAAATAAGAGGACTATCAATGTAGAAAATCTGAAAGGATTGACAAAACAACAACAATAGCAACAACAACAAAAACCCATCCTGGAACTAACAAGCAAGTATCAAAAAAGAAAGACTTTAAGATACAAAGATAATATACAAAGGTCAATTTCATTCTTACATATCAGCAATTGGCATTTAAAATGGCAAAAACAATACCATTTACAAAAGTACCCAAATAAGTGAAATACTTTAGGATAAATATTAAACAAATATAAACAGGATCCATATACAAAGAACAAAATCTCTAATGAAAGAATTCAAGGAAAAACTAAATAAATGACAACACATTCCATATTCATGGATTGGAAGATTAAATATTAAGATGTTAATTATCCACAATCTGATCTCCAGACTCAACATAATTCAATCAATATCCCAGTAAGCTATTCTATAAATAATGACAAACTGATTTTAAAGCTTATATGGAAAGACTAAAGTTTACCCAACAATACTGAAGATGAAGAACAAATCTTGAAGAATCACTCTACCCAATTTCGAGACGTACTCTAAGGCTACAGTAATCAAGACAGTGTGGTACTGGTGAATGAACAGACACATAAATCAAAGAAACAGAATTGAGTACCCAGAAACAGACCCACATATACTGAGTCAACCAATGTCAACCAGGGCAACAGCAATTCTTAACATGACCAAGAAGGTACCAAGCAAAGGTAGGTTGGATGGTCAGTCTTACTACAGAAGTCATGGTATATACTTAGACACAACCCACAGACTGAAACACAATCTTTAGCCACAGCCCTCAGTAAATGAAACACAGAAACAAGACATGAGGACCTCCTGAGCTGCTATTTGGCCTAACAAGCCTTTTCTATAATCAGACTACTATGTTGAGGTTTCCTGGACTATGACACCTGTTCCACTTAAACAAAAATAATATATTCAACTCTCTCTTTTGATAAGGGAACTCTAGCAACAGAAAGTTTCAGAATCAAAAGAGATCTTTCCTTTTTTTTTTCCTTGTGGCCATTTGAGTTTTTAAATTCAAATAGCTAAATGAGAAATCAAGCTATATCCAGATCATGATGCTATCACGTATATAAAAGAATATTAAAAGAAATGCTTCAGAACCCAGGGATCCTTTGGACAAAAGGAATGAACACAGATGTGGTCACTTGGAGAATCTTAAGATGACCCCTACTCTCAAAGTTAATGGGACCAATGTATAACTGGATAGATCTGATTTAGTTTTAACCTTCCTTTGTCCTTTTTTGGAAGCAATGACACAATCTGCTTATGCTGTCATTCCATGGGCATCAATGATGTGTCATTCCAAGAGCAGAAGAAAGGAAGTTTCAAAGAGAGAGGAAAATCAAAGGATGTTTATAATGAGAAAATTACATGTTAAAGAGGAAGGCAGCAATTCTTGACAATATTATAAGAAAATTCTTAAAATAGCAGCAATTTTTTCTTGTTAACAGCATTGGAAATAAGAGAGCAACAGTATTTTGGTGAGCATGATATTTTTATGTTAGTAATAAGTTGCCAAGAAGATAACTGGGAAATTGCAGACTTTAGGAATTAGGTTCATTGGTCACATGTACCATCCTTCCCAGGAAGAAAGATTTGTCTGAACTTTTCAAAAGAGTGAAAGGAGCCGAGATAATCCATGCTTATTATTTGTTCAGATTCTGAAACTTAATTGATGTAAATGTCTTTATAGGAAGTGAAGTCTCCATGGGGACTTCCAATCTCATTCTGACTCTATCCCTTATATGCTCTGGAACTTTCGGGGCACGATGACCCATGTCAGGCTCTGAGCTCAGCAGGGAGGCTGCTTAGGAGTCTCCCTTTTCCTCTGCCTCTGTGTCTCCTCCCAAGCTCACTCACATTCCTCCTTCTCTCTCTCTCTCTCTCTCTCTCTCTCTGTGTGTGTGTCTGGAATAAATAAATAAATCTTTTAAAAAACAAGTTCTGGGACTTCAGACTGAGTCTTTAAGATCTCTGAACCTTAGCATCCTCACCTATAAAATGGAGAAAATACTACTACTTACTTCCTAGGGGTGGTGGAAACCTTAGATAAAGCACCTGATACGGTGCCCACCACACTGAGAGCCAGCATTCAAAACCTTGTGTGTTCTGACTGCAGCAAGAGCAGCTTGCCATGCCTCATAGACCCTCTCTTGTTCCACCACATGTGTCCCATTTCTGGTTTCCTGTTTTACATCCCTTTCCAAATGATGAATGTTGGAACTGCAAAGATGTGGAAATGAACTGTGAACACGCACCAAAGCCTAAATACCCACCTGGCATGTCTGTTGGATTATTTTTGTCTTCCCTGCACTCACTTGTAAAGGCTGTGCACTTCCTTCCAACAGCGGGGCCATTTGTCAAATCCTTGGAGCTGTAGTCCAGGGATTGCCTTCCGTTCAGCTCAAATCTTCACCCAGACAAACCTCTTACTGTGTTATAGGAACCCCTTGTTTTTGATCAATATGGCCACATGGAGTTTGTTAAATCCCTTCTTTACCCAACTAATATTTAATTGAACACTTAGCTACCTGTGAAGAGCTAAGCTTAACTGAGTATGTATTCAAATAAAACAGACACAGTCCCTGACGTTTTGCCACTTACAACTTAGCAGAGGGAGAAACAGTAAGTGTCAAGTGAATAAAATTACAGTCCTCCCTTGTCCATGGGGGATATGTTCCAAGACCCCCCAGTGGATGCCTAAAACTGCAGATACTACCAAACCCTATGCATACTATGTGTTTTTTATCTGTACATATCTGTGACAAAGTTCAATTTATAAATTAGGCACAGGAAGAAATTAATAACTAATAATCGACTAGAACAACAATTATAACAACATACTGTGGTACAAGTTATGTGAATGTGATCTCTTTCAAAATATCGTATCGTTCTGTACTTATCCTTCTTGTGATGATGTGAGATGATTAAATGCCTTCGTGATGAGATGAAGCGAGGTGCATGACACACACACTGTGACAGAGCTTTAGGCAACTACGGGTATATCTGACATTTCATTAGAAGGAGGACCGTCTGCTTCCAGGTGGCAGATGACCACAGATAACTGAAACCACAGAAAGCAAAACCACAGCTAAGGAGAGGAGGGCGATACTGTAATTCTACATTGGGGTAAAACGCTACAAAGGAAGTGCACATGACACAGTAGTAGAGAGTAATTGTAGAGGATGCACCTATTTAGATCGCAGTGAATGGTAATCTCGTAAGGACACAGGGAAATGACTACACTGATTTAAGATGGGGAGTGACAAACTTGGATTTACATTTTCCAGCAGGCACCCTGGCTGCTCCATAGAAAAATGAACAAAGTGCCAAAATGTGGGTGAGGAAACCAGAAAGGAGCCTATTACAGATATCCGGGAAAGAAATGATCATAGCTTGAACAAGAAGAATTCCACTAGGAGGTATAGAGAGAGAACATATGCATTTGAAAGATATTTTTGAAATAGAAAAGGCAGAATTGGTTGTTGAATGTGAAGAGTGGAAAAGAAAGAACCCAGGATAGCTGCGAGGCGGAGGTGGGCTTGTCATACGAGACCATAAGCTTCAGGTCCCTTTAAATAGAAAGACCCCTATCCAAGGCTTTGGTGAGGGTCCTAGCAGTAAGTTCATGTGGTCATATTGTTGTTAATATTTACCAAACTAAGATACTGTGCATACTTTTTTAAATGAAGTGTCTTCAGATTACATAAGCCTTAAGACCTCTATCTACCCGTTGCCAACTTTGAGCTTTTAAGAGCAGGTGGACTGGGGCACACTTTTACGGAGATAAGGCACAAATTGGTTGGGAAGGCTAGAGCTCCATGTGCGAGAGTGGAGATATCCACCAGGCATTCTGGCCATCAGACACTGGGATGGAAGCCATCCTCAATGGCTTCCAGATCTTTCCAAACATCAGATCCACTTTCAAAAAAAAATCCTACCATTGACAATATTTAGCTTCTAAATTAGTGCTTCTTGATCATTTAAAAGTATGCTTGGGGCGCCTGGGTGACTCTGTTGGTTAAGCACCCAACTCTTGATTTCAGCTCAGGTCATGAACTCAGAGTCATGAGATCGAGCCCCGTATAGGGGTTCACGCTGGGCAAGGAGCCTGCTCCGGGTTCTCTTCCTCTCCCTTTGCCCCGCCCCCGCTGCTCACTTGCTCGCTCGCTCTCTCTCTCTCTCTCTCTAAAAAAATAAATAAATAAATAAAGTATCTTTAATAATTTAGAAAATCTACAGATTTATCCTCTCAGAAAATGCACATACACCTAACACTTTAATTCAACCTGAGCCAAGAGCCCATCTTATCTCTACATGTAGTCAGGACTCCATGGGAGATGCAAAGTGTAGATATTCCATTTTCTTGAGATTCTTCTGATGGGCACACATTTTTTAAAAGCAGGAATTTTAGAACATTTGTTACCAATCAGCCCCACTATCTCACAGTCACGTCTTATTCCCACGATGGCAGTACATTTGAGGATGCTGGAGATGGCAGGGTTTCAGTGCTCCAACCTTCTGAGAATGTTTATTTTCAAAGCACATTTCTCATCTTTTGCGTGTTCCCAGGCAATGCTATTTTAAAGAATTGGATGTATTTCCTACGCTCAATAGCATGTGCCATTTTTTAAGAGCATCAGCCGGTCACTGGAGAAATCCATGAATACTAACTATTGCTCTGCAGAACGCCTTTTGCTGGCTCCCTCCTCTGGTGTCACTCATGGGGCCTTTTGTTTATTCACTGGGTAGTACTACAATGCCTCTGCCTTTTCTACATAACTCTGGGATAAATCTGAGAATGGAAAGTACTGGTAGATGCTCCTGCCCCACGTTGATGTTGGGAAAATGAAAATGTTATTTACCAAATCATCAAACCATTGACACAAATTCTGTGAGGACTTAAATTCAGTGTCCTTTGATGACAGCAGCTTCTGCAAGATCTGCCCATGGAACTCCATCCTATTTTCCTAGGCAAGCTTCCCATCCATCCATCACCTCCACTAGACAGAGCGCTTCTTGAGGACAAGGGCATCCATGAGCCTACTACCTTCATAACCCCCACTTTGCACGTGGTAAATATGGAAACAGACACAAAGGAACTGAAAATGGTGAAACTGGTGTAGCTCTTTGACCTCACAAACTGCAAACTGGTTTGGCTCTTCAGCCTCATGAATTGTTAAATCTATGGTTTTTCAATTTTGTTTTGTTTCTCAGCTACAATTTTTTTAGGCACCTGCTACCCTGAAGGAACTTTACCAGGCATGTCTCATTGATTGGTTGTTGATGAGAATCATACTGGTGATTTTGTCCCTACTTTGCTGATGAAAAAACAGAGGTTTTGAGGAATTCTGTAACTTGCCCAGATTACTCAGCATCCAAGAAGGCTTGCTCAACTATCAAGCTCATGCTGTGTCCACTCTCCATCCACACTCACTCCACTGCTCTCTCAGTTGCTGCTAACCTGGCCTCTTGAATGCCTGCCAGATACTGCAAGCTTCATCCTACCTAGCTTCATCCTACCTTCATCCTACCTACCTCAGGACCTTTGCACTTGCTCTTGTTCCTAGAAAGCTGTTCTATATACCAGCAATCTATATATTTACATCTTCACATCTCAATATCATTTCACAGAGGCCATTCCTGACCACTCTATCCCAAACTGCTTTTTCTCCTCTGGCCAGTTCCTATTCCTCTGCCCTATTTTATGGTTGGTTATAGCACTTAACTATGCCTATCAGTATGTTACATTATGCAATATGTCTGGAGTTCGACTATTTCCTAAAATTTTAGAATTCAAGGCATTTTCTAACTGGCTTCAGATGACTTAATTTTGTAGCAATTGAGTTTTTTTCTGCCATTTGTTTTGTGTTCATAAGTGACATTTTCCCATTTACCAGTTGATGTGGTTTAAGTAGATAATAGAAGATGCCAGCATGAAGGCGTGCAAGCAGCATTGCCACCCTTGTGGAACATTCTATTGCATTCTTTTTGATTGGTCGGCATTTATTATTTTCTGTTTTTTCCTTTATTGCTATTGGCACCATTTCCCACCCCAATGTTAACTAAAAATTAATCCACAAAAATATTAAAATGTGATATGTTCCCTAAGCCTTGTTTTCATTTATCATCTTTATGTCCTTGCCAGTAAATTTTTTTGGCACTTGTTTTAACTTTGCATTCAATGAGAATTGATGGAGTATAGGAGCATGAATCTGGCTGCAATCAAAATTTCACAAAGGGATGTAATTAATACCAAAAACAGCAATAAGGACGCTAGCTGGCATTTAATGGGTCTGTGCTACACGCAAGGCAGGGTTTTGCGTGCTTTATGGGTGTTTGCAAACAATCCTTAGAGCAGGCTTGTCCGCTACGTGCTGTTACTCCCCCCAGTACATGAAGATCCAAAAGCCTAAGAGTCAGAGAAACTTGGTTAAGCGGCAGCGGCAGAATTTGAATCCAGGCAGTCAGGCCTCATTTGCACTTACCTGTTCTGTAAGTGCACGGGTGACCTGGGGAGCTGCTGCTAGTCTGCCTCTGGGATGCTTCCTACAGAATTCATAAATGCAGGCAGAGAGCTCTGCACACAGACCCAGGGACCTGATGCACAGCGAGTCAAAGTTAGATGCGCCCTGGAGTTTCATATTTATCTGGCGCTTCTCTAAATGCTTACATGTTCCAATTAAGTCTTTCGATGTCCCCATCAACCCAAGTAGGCAGGTGCCATTAGTTCGCTCATTTTAATTTGAAAGGGACCGAGGCAAGAGAAGGATCGATCACATGTCTACATGTGCCCAGCTGGTGAGAAGGGGAGTGAGGAGTCAGACCCTGGAAGCTGGCTCCTACCCCATGCCTCGTCTCAGTCCTTCCCAGACGGCAGTGCCTTGTTAAGATGCAACACTCCGTGGCGACTTTTTATTTACCTTTTTCCTTTTTTTCATCTAGGAAGCTCGAGGGACAGACTGTGCAAGGAGCCTTTAAGCCACGAATGCTCTTTAAAACTTACAACAGTAAAAAATAATAGGAGAGTAGGAAAGAGAAACAGTTCTCATAAATCAAGGTGGTTTTTTCTTTCTTTCTTTTTTTTTTTTCCTTTGTCTGAGCGTTTCCAATTGGCAGGGAGTTTCAAGAACAAGTTTTTGTATTTGTGGGGGATTTAGATTCAATCAATAGCCTCAATTTTCACATTATTAAAGTAATTCTGAAACTGTCAAGAATTCTGACCCATAAACCACGTCTTATGTGTTCAAACTGGATCAGCCACAGAACAGTCCAAAATCTCATTTTTCAATCCACTTCATCAACCAGACAGTAATTGACAAGAGTCTGCCAGAATAAGCCAGCTCATTTGTAAAAACAATTAGAGGAGAAGCCGTTTGGGGATCAAGAAATGTTGGCCAGAGGGGATGAACCATCAAAGCCACGTCTTTAAGTATTTCTACAGGGAGTCCTGTTGCCATTTGAAAGCAGCTGGGACTTGTCAACAAACGCCCATGTCACGGTGAGAGAAAACTAAAACACTCTGGCCTGTAGGTATTTTGACACGGAACTGAAAGGTCAGGTAGCAAAGTGCTTCACAAAATTAATGTGCACAGGAATGGGATATCCAAATTCTAGTTAAAATGCAAATTCTAATTCAGTAGGTCTGGGTCAGAGCCCAAGATTTTATATTCCTAACAATCGCCAGGTGATGGGTCACCTTTTGGGCACAAAGCTCACATGGTGGGAAGTCACAGACTCTGAAATCAGACAGACATGGTTTGAACCCATCTCCGCTGTTGCCTGCTTGTGGACCTTGAGGAAAACCTCCTCTCCGAGCCTCCATCTCCTCATTGGTCGAATTTCTACCAGACAAGATAGAAGCTACAACTGTTGTGCCTCGTATGGAAAAGAGCAGAAATTCAATAAATAGAAGCCATCCCCATAATAATGCACCTTATTATGCACATATTAATAGCTCCTGTTACCCAAAAAGATTAGGGCAAAACGGGAAAAGATGTTAGAAATGAGGATGTGAATGGGATCCCCAAACCCGTCAAATAAACTTCTTCTCTTCATTTATTAAGCATCCTTCTGTGCTAGTCATGGCTTGAGTACTTTCCATGGATAATTCTTATGACTGAAAGAGCAAATCACTTCATTTCATTATCACCAGGCCCCACAAAGTAGGTGCTAATACCATCCGCGTTTCACAGAGAAGGAAACTGAGGCTTAGGAGTTACTCAATAACATACGCAAGGTTGCCCAAAAGTGACAAAGGAGGGACTTGAATTTGGTTCTCACAGCTCGCAAGCTCTTGCTCTTAAACACTAGTAAATGGTCTTGAGTATTCAGCTGGTAGTAAGTGGAATGAGCTCGGCCCCCTACCTGAGAGGAGCTCCTGTTCCCCTGTGTGAGGCTAGTTGAGGACAATTGGAGATGCACCTCCAATCGACAAAACCATTTCAATTACTCTGAAAGGATTGGAAAGTCCCTCAGGGAAACATCCGCTTACACAGATTGGCAATGAAAGTCGGAGCATTAGGGTGTCCTTCGGAAGAATCTGGGTATATGCTGAGCTCCCCAGTTATTTTCTAGAATCCTGGTTGTTCTGGAAGTAAGCATTCATAGCACTCTGCCAACACTCCCTTACCTATTAACTGGACCACCTTCATGGAATCATTCCATTCCTTTTGTGGTAAATTGCTTTTCACATTTCCTCTAGTTCCTGCCTACGTAATCCTGCAGATTTCATTTGCTGACTTATTGATGCTGGACACAGGTGAGAGACCCTAGCAAATAAAGCTTGGTTCTCTGATTGTTTGTATAACTCAGGGCTCTTTTTGCCACAAGTGACAGAAATTCAATTCAAACTAGTTTAAGGGGGGAAAAAACTATTTATTAACTCACCTACCTGACTCAAAACCTGATGGGTTGGCTTCAGGAACAGCTAGACCCAGGGGCACAAACAATGTCATGAAGCCCTAGTTCCTCCATCTGTCAGTTCAGCTTTCCTTTGCATTGGCTTAGTTGTCAGATGTCTTCTGATGGTGACAAAATGGGGCACAGGAACTCTGTGCTTATGTTCGTATCACAGTTTGTGTTTCCCTCCCTGTGGTTTGGGGAGATATCTAGATTTACTCCAATGGATGAATCTGAGACACTACTTTGTGTCTCTCCTTGAATGGGTCACCATGGCTAAGGGAATGAGATATGCTGACTGACCAGGACTTGAGCATGTGACCACCATCCTTAAGGCATGGGGCAGGGTCATCCAATGACCATGCGGACGAGGTGTGGGAAGAGGTGGTTTACCAAAATGCTGCCGTCCAAAGAAGAGAAAACAAATGTTCGGCAGGTGAAACATCAGAAAGCCACCATGGTGCTTATGGACAGGCTCTCACTAGATGCCAGGACATCCGAAGGGGACTGGAAGGAGCTGCAGAGTAACATGGTTAGAGACCCACAGGTAAAAAGATGTGTCCCATCTGGCCTGGTGACTGTTTCTAACCACATAATACAGGTACTGCTGTGGTGTGCATGAAGGAGATTCACACCGGTCAGGGACAGGCTGATGCTAGGGGATGGGGGTTGTTATGACTGCTAGAACTCCTGCTCTAAAATGGTACAGCTTGCAAAGCCGACTCTGGGTGTGGTTCTACCCACCTCCCCTGTGACCCATGGGGTGCTGGAAGATGACAGAAATTTCCTAACTTCATACCAAAGTGATTCATCTTTATCATTGACCCTTTCAGGTTTCTCCAAGACCCCAAACAGCAATGAGTTCCGTACAAGAGGTACTTCCTGAGCGAGCCAGTGGGATATTGAGGCGGACCCTGGGGCTGACCATTCTGGGTGGTGGAACACTTCCTGACTGCCACCAAGTCAGTCTGAGATGGGGGGGGGGGGACCACAAAGCATCTGGGCCGTTACATGCACATGCCCACAGAGTTTTTCAGAAATCACTCGGTTAAATGCAGTAGACCGCCAAATACGGAATAGTTAAGCCAAAGGTAGAAACAGAAAAATTATTATGACCAGCACAAATTCTGCTCAGGGCCTCAGGGATCTGGGTACCATGGAAATAGCAATTGTGTTCAAGGCTATTTTACATGATCCACATATCAATGAAGAAGCTTCATATTTGGGGAATTTAATCATCCACAGAAAATTGCCAGCAAGTTAAAAAACTATATAGTGTTGATTACTGTATTGGATTTCCACATCTTTTTCAGTTTGATCTCTTTACCGGGGAGACCGAAGGACAGGTGAACCCAACAAAAATACTCCGGAAATTTCAGCAGAGAGTGCAAATCGAAGGTAAATGATACCAGAATTATTTTCCAGGATCCCGACTTCTACAAAGTTGGCCTCTTTGCTTAGAGAACTCAATACTGTTATGAATGGCCAGGAGCAGAAACCCCAGTCAGATCGGCTTCAGGAGGAAAAGACCGTGGATGGCGTCACTCAAGAATCCTGGGAAGGCTCTGGCTATGTCAGGGACTCACGCAATGTCGTCAGGAAAATCAGAGGAAATCATTATCTTTTAAAAAGGGCCCAGGCACAATGAAATCATCCATGAAGACCAAAGGCAAATGGCTACCCCTAGATGGACAAGGACAGCAACTTTCTTACTTTCCCAGACTCCCGTCCTTTTGTGTTGTTTTTCCCCTGGTGACCCAGTCCACTTCTCCCCTGTCTGAAAATCAAACTAGACTCCCCAGTCCAGAGCCCACCATTAGATGGACTTCCATTCTAAAGAGAAAAATGAGCGATTCTGAATTTTGTAAATGATTTCTCCTGTCTTGGGCAACTCAACCAACCACCCTGAGGTCATTTCAATTAACTAGAAATCACGCAGGTACTCAGCCTTAGATCAAATAATAAGACTACTGAAGGCCCCGTGAAGAAAGCACCGAGAGCGAGTCTCCAGCACACAGAGCTGTAGGTTTTATAAGGAGCATAGGAAAGGACTGTGAGAAGAATGGGGTAAAATCCAAATTTTGTGTCCTTTTGACACAAAATGGAGAAATTAATTCTTCTTCAGCAGGGCACAGCCCACACACATTCCCTTTCCTTAATCAAAACTGAGCATGAGTAAGTTGGCCATTAGTACACCTCACAGTAAAACTTCGAAGACCTTTCATATCTCTTAGAAATCATACCTCTTTAAATACTGGCCTGAAGGTTCCCAACCTCTCACTCTATTCTTTCTGTGAAAAATAAAAATAACAAAAAAACAAATAAATAAAATTTTTAAAAGACCAAGAACACACAGTTAATTATTTCTAAATGGGCAGAAAACATACTAAGGGAATTCCTTTCTGTGGGGTAAGACACTTCTCTAAAAAGGAAGAATCAGTTTGTAATGTGAGTGACCCCTCCCAAAACTCCAGGAATAACAAATAGATATGCGCCCGCTCTTCCTGATTCAGGGATCACTGAGACCGGGGGTCAGCAAACTTGTTTTGTGAACACCTGGAGAGCATCTATTTTGGTTTTGTGGTCAACCCTGCCTTTGCAGTACAAAAGCGGCCATAGACAATATATAAAGCCAAAGAATGGGGCTGTGTTCCAATAAAACTTTATCTATAAAAATAGGCCCTGGGCTGGACTTAGCTTCGCAGGTCAATTTGCTGACCCCCGATCTAGAACACTGTGTTGAGAAGGATGTTGGAGTCCTGTCTGAACTCAGGAGGAGAGACTGTCAAGTCAGTCAGTGATGTCTGCCACAGGCTCAGGGAAGAAAGCCTACGGCACCATCCTGCAGGTCTGCTGCCCAGGCAAGCCCACTGGTTTGCTATTCATCCACGTGCCCAACATGTCCCCCAGGTCAGGAACTGTGAACTGGCAGCCCAGGGTGATAGACGTGATCTGGGTTTTCTCTGCAGGTTAACTAACTGTCCCCAGATAGGGATCCAGCTCATGACCTTGGCTCATGACCAGCCTTAACCTGCAGAAATAATCTTGCTCCAGATCGGGCTCCTAGAACAAGCAGGAAAAAATAATGTCCTTGTTCTTTTGAAATGGTAGCAACTCACACTGGGAAAATGGTCATTAGGGGAATGAAGAGTTAGCATCTGTCCCAATTTAACCTCTTGTTATTGGATCACCTTAGCTCTCCTATTTCAGGGGCTGTGGATTCACGAAACTTATAATCAGCGCGCTATACCTCCAATAAACACGGGCTGCTGTTCCTTCCTCTGCGAGGCACATAATGCACTGTCTAGGAAGAAAACCGGAAATCATTTCCAAACTATGTAATATGGGGAAAATGAAAAGAAAACACAGGAATTCGTAACATTGTGAATTTTTTTTTTCTCTTCCAACTATGTCATCGATGGAGGTTAAAAAAATAAATAAATAAACTTATTTTTTGGAAGAGATCTAACATGAAAACAGAAAACCAGGCATTTCAAAGATTTTAATTATACCTGTTGCTTTGGGGGGGTGGGATCTTTACACAGACTATAAAGGACGTTAGGAACCATTGGTAGAATGCAGGAACCAATGAATCCTACTTCTGGAACAGGAAGCAGAGCTGGCTTCACTGGCATGTGGCCCACGCGTCACCCAGGACCCAGCATCTGTTAGGGCGCCCGCGTTCAGAAGGGCCCTAAGTTTGGCTCAATGCTCACCTGTCACCATTCAGAAATTCTTAATAATTTTTGAACACAGGGCTCCATGTTTTCAGGTTGTGGCCAATACTGATACACAAGTTACGAAATATAATTCAGTTCTAGTCTGCTCCGTATGATTTGGTGAAAAGCATCCAGAGATTACTCTTAATCCCTCATTCATTCCTTCTTTCATTTTTTATCATTTAGTCACTGAACGGTAAATCTTTGAGGCTTCCTCTATGTCCCCCGCTGTTTCAAGCTCTTTCTATCTAATCTGATCATTACCACAACTCCGTACAAAGGAGAAGCAAAGACTCGGGCCACATGGCTGCATGTGTCAGATCCGGCACATAGCCCTTAGCCTGTGGGATTCTCGAGTCGGATCTTTTCATGACGTTTCAAATCTTATCCTAGAAAAATCTTGGGATGCCTGGGTAGCTCAGTCAGTTAACCATCTGACTCTTGGTTTAGGCTCAGGTCATGATCTCATGGGTCATGAGATCGAGCCCCGTACTGCGGGGGGGGGGGGGGACATGTCCATGCTCAGCAGGGAGTCTGTTTAAGATTCTCTCCCTCTGCTCCTTCCCCTTCTCTCTCTCTCTAAAATACATCTTAAAAAAAAAAGTCTCAAATGTAGTGATATTTTTTTCTTCACATCAGTGTTAGTCTTTAAAGTACTACCCAAAGAGTGACGTTGACCTCTGTGGGGCCACTTCTATAATTCAAGGTAGGGGAGCACACCATCAACACCGCTTCGAAAGCCCACTCAGATGAAACTCGATTCCACAGACATACAAGCTAATGTAAGCTGCGGTTACACGACCAGGCACCAGGAACCAGAGGTGACTGGAACCCAGCATTGCTCACCCGGCCTTCCCTACTCACAGATAAAAATTGAAATCTAGCCAAACAGCTCGTGGGACTCCCTGTCCCTATTCCCCAAATTGTTGCTGAGAATAGAAAACAAAAACAAAACAAAACAAAACAAAAAGCCCTAAATTTTATTGTTTTGCTGTGGTAGATACTTTCAAGCTTGTAGATTTTTGAAGTGCAAAACATATTCTGTTTGGAGTTTGAGACCTTTATGCCCGTAACATAAACAAGAGAATAAAATTGGGCTCTTCAGAAATCCCCCTTGAGAGATTGGAGGTGCTGGGACAAGTCTGCCCCACACCAGTACAGCCATTAGACTCCACGTCTGCTGGCGGGGGCCACACATTTTAACAGGGCTGCGTTTCCAGGAGCATTTCTTCTAACAGGCAAGAGAAACAGGAGTTTAGCTCTCCCCCGCTAGTATACTGGCAGCTTTTACCATCAGAGTTAATACTCAACACATTTTCTGCTGTCGCCATGTCACACTCATGCTTGCTCATTCATCTGGTCAAAAGAAAACTTACATGTTGGTCAGAGATATTCTGAATAACTCAAAGTGTCCCCTTGGCCCCAGATGGTCCCTAAAGTTAACCACCCAGGGCTGTCTGGAGTCACCACACCCAACCCCCAGCAACATATCAATACAATTCAGAGTGTGTCACCCTTCTCCAAATCAGAGGATCCTGATGTCTGTGCAAGGACCCTGTGCTTACAACTTTAGCCCTAGACACAGCAGCGTGTCCGGCATATAGGATGCTCAGCAAATATGTAATGAGTCAATGGTTAAATATACTAAAAGTACCTTTTTTTTTTCTTAGCTCAAAGTGATAATGTCCAGAACCCCGAGAAGATCTTCCTTGCAACTCGGCCAAGCTTGACCAGATGTGAACACTTAAAAAACTACGAACAAATGGTGACAACGACCATTCTTCGATGCCTACTATCTCCTAAACGCTTTCCAGGTACCATCATATCTCATGTTTATAGTAGCCCAGGATGAGGTCCTGTGTTTAGCCCATTTTAAAGATGAGGTGAATGAGGCTGGTTATGCCAGTTAGACATAACCAGACTCTGGGAGAGGATACAGATCTTATGGAAAATGTATTCAACTGGGGTCCCTTTTCATGGTAAAAAAAATGGCAAATACAAAACTGGAGATGAAAGGGAATACTCAATCTTGATTGAGAAGAACAACCACAACAGTTTTCTGGAGACTTAGAGATTCACTTCCCTTTCTTCTAAGAGCTCTTGGACAACATCAGAACTACTACACAGAAATGCCTCCCAGTTGTACCACCGCTTCTCCTTCTCCCTAGAACGTCCCACGAACTCAGACTCCCAGTGGCCCAGGCAAGAGAAGGGCCTGGATGTTTGAGCTTTGGTAGCTTTGGGGTAAATGTGCCTCTGCCCAGATCTGATTGCTCTGAACCCTTGTTTTCTTGTCCACAAAATGGAGGTTACAACAGTACCTACCTTCCAAGGTTGTCGGGAGAAATAAAAGATTTTAGTACATGTAAAAGTGCTTAGAATCATGTGTGACCCTAGAGAGCATTCAGAAAGAAAGGCCGGGAAGGAGAGAGGGGCAGAGGAGGGAAAAAAATCCATCTTGACAAACGTGTGACCCTTGGCTAACTCCTTCAACCTGTTCCCAAAGCACCTGGTTCCCACTGTTCAATGAAAAGACCCAAGTAAGACATGGGAATCTGTTTAGAAGAGCCTGAACTAACTGTCGCAGCCCATCATGACGATGAGGGTGATGACCAGGAGGGGTGATTACCATTTGTTGGCTGTTTACAACCTCCATCCACAGATGAACTCCTATGAGCCTTACACAGGTTCAACCACAGGCATAGGACCGGCTTAACGCAGTCAGAAAAAACTACAAGGTGGACGTTCTGCCTCACTCCTCACTTTGGAGTTTTGGGAAGATTCCTCCTTGGCTCACAAGGAAAGATGAGGGAGCAGCTCTTACAAGTGGAAACTGACTGGATACTGTGTCTAGCACGTGGACTCCAGCCCTTGTGACTCTCCACTTAGATCCCTCCACCACTCACAGGTCACGACCACAGAACATAGACTCTACCCTCTGTGATTCAGTTGCATCATCTGGAAAGGAAAGATCCTCACCTGATCTGACCTGTCTTTCTAGTTTGTTGCGAAGATCATGTGAGATAGTATGTGTAAAGTGCCTCCTGGGGTCTGCACACAGTGATGCTTAATTATGAACACTTCTGCAGAATCATAGAAACGTACTTTCCCTCTTGCCCAGTAATTGAACTCCAGTGAATTTTCCTTAAGAAAAATTAACAAAAGAACAGAACTATAGGCACAAAGACATTCCTTGTGGGATCATCTGCGTTCATGTTACTTTTTAGAAAAGTATCAAAGACGCTCGTTATCCATAACAGCCAATAACTGGAGATGACCTCACTGCACAACAGCAGTGTCATGTTGGATGTGTTATGGCACATCAATAAGATAGAATATTATGAGGACATTAAAAATGACAATTATGAAAACAGCATAGTGACATGGAATGGTTCTTGGTACAAGGCTATACACAGAAATGGAAGGCACGGTGACACGTCTGCTCTGTGATAACTGGGACTGTATTGGTCCCGCTCACCGAAGCACCACCGGCACCCAGTACAGGGCATGCACTAAGTGAACAAGGACTGAATGGACTAGGAAACCAAGGACCTGGACTCGGAAAGTCAGGTGCCTGTTTTCATTGTTTCTACAGTTAAAGGCCGGGGGGGGGGGGTGGAGGCAGCAGAGAAAGGGAGGGAGGGAAGAACTTCAGAGAGCCACTGCAACACGATGTTAAGAGCTGAGACCCTGGGGTCACACAGACTTATATTTGACTCTCAGCCCCATCCCCCAACGTTTGCCTGCCTGAACAAGTTGTACAAGTTATAATTTCTCTTAAATCAAATGCACACAGATATGAAACAGACCAACAGACGCATTAATCTCTTGGGATTACCACGAGGAATAAATTAATTTATGCTAAGTACCGAGGATACCCAGTCTTGGTCCTGCTTTTGATACTCGCATTAGCATCATTTTCTCATCTTACAAAAATATCTTCTGAGCCTCTAACATACAGCAGAGAAAACAAATAATGATCAAACTCCCAGGCAGACTCTGGGAAAGAGCCACACAATACCACCAGGGGACACGGGTGTCCCACCACCACCACCTCTCTGAAGCCCCTTAGTGATGTCAGAGAGAGAAGCACAAGCAACCCTTCCCGCTTAAGGAAGTGTGTTCTCACAGACTCACTAAACCAGTGCGTTTTCTCATCAAACAGTTACTTTCACAGACCAACTGCCATGGTTCCATCCACAGAAATAATTAACATGCCCCTGGCAGCCTTTATTGATATTCAGTTTGTAAAGCAGTGACCTAGAGACTGGGCAGCTCTTGCAGATTAATGGCCCACAAGGGTCATTACTGGTGCAAAGGCCCTTCCAGGGGCTACCGATTCCTTTCTGCCGGTTGTTAGCCCACAGTTCCAACCACCAAATGCTCCGTGCACACAAGGGTCTCCATTAGCGGTTGGAGTGGGCATGCGGTAACAGGATTTGCCTTCCCACGCTCCACTTTGCATTTTTCAAAGCCAGGAGAGAGGGGCTTAGTATTGCAATCAAATATTTATTTATGCTGGAAATCTTCACGCGAAACAACCCCGCTCGGCAGATACCCACTACAGCGTCTGTGTCGCCACAGCTGGGATGGCGTAGTGCTTGGCCCAAACCCGTTCTCCTTTCTTCTTTGTAACAGAACACCGATGACACTCTGAGCCAAGTCGTGCTCAGCCAAACGACCACATTCCCCAGCCCTCCCGGTGCCCGGAGGAGCTACGGAGACACAAGCAGAAGTCACCTTGTGGGACATCTGGAGCAACTCTGGTGCTGCCTTTCTCCAGACTCCTACCTGGAGCCCCAGCAGGCAGCCCTTGGCCTTAGGAAACATGAAAGCCAGCAGAGCCGGAGCTGGAGGAGCCGGGCGGCCGCTGACTGTCTCAGCGGCTACACCAACCTACCTGCCGCCCTCTTTTACGTGTGGGAGGAAAAAAAAACCTGTCAAGAACGGTGAAGGGTCCAATATTTCACCCTCCTCACAAGATAACCAGGGAGCCTGCCAGTTTCAAGGATTCTGGCAGAAGAAATGAGACTCCTAGGTCAGAGACAAAGGAATTTACTGCTCACAGTACGGCTCATGGTCACTCTTGTTTCCCTGCGCCCCCCTCCCCGGGGTCCAGCAGCCCCGGTGTTGTGTGTGTGTGGGGGGGATTCCAGGCATGCAGCAGCTTTGCATCAAAGCCAAGGAACCCCAGACTCAGGAAATCTGATTTGGGCGGGGCAGGGGGGGGCACTGGCTGTGAACACACCTGCCCAACCTTTACCTCGTAAAGAGACGTTATCTTTATTATACTGCACGACAAACACATCTTCCCTGTGCCCCAGAGGGAAGCACTTCCTCTTCCAAAGCTGTCTGCAACCAGTATCCTGGCGAAGACATTCCAGAACAAAAGCCCTCAGTGCCTCTGTGCACAAAACACGAGAAAGACCCGTGGAGGACCCCTCCCCACAAGGAGCGTCTATTTTGTTTAAGCTCCCCTTAGTTCCAATCTGTTATCAGCCACTGAATGGAAACTCTCACCGATTCTTTCAGTAGCCACACTGTCCTGTCATTTTCTTTCACGCATAATACAATGCTGGTCACCTGAATCTCTCCTAGATCCAGAGGCCACGGAGGGGAGAAGAGAGCAAAGACTAACTCTGGAACCAGACCGCCTGGCTTCTGATCTCAGTGTTACTGCTCGGTAGCTGTGTGACTCAGGCAAGTTACTTAACTTCCCTGTGCTGGGTTTACACGTCTGAAAAGCAGGAATTCTAAGAGCAGCTGCCTCCGAGTCATGCTGAGAATTAAGTATTTACACACAGAAAGTACTAGACAGGGCCTGGCACTGTGAAGTGTGAGCTGCGGAGAAGGACACAGCGGGCACAACCACAGTAGGAGAATCGCAAATCTGAGAGTGGTGCTGGGTAAACATCTCAACCACTTGAAAATGTCTTTATCCTGCAAAGTCACATGCTTCCCTCTGAGAGCTCAGGGGACAGAAGAGGAGAAAGCTTACAAGACATAGAGCACCATGCCCGGCACCAGTGAGCACCCTTAACAGAACAGCCGCTGTGGTTACTATTGTTCATTTCGTGTTAGTCTTCAGATCTGTCCTTGGAACGTTTAGAGACATCAGAAGACCTTTGTACTTCTTACTTTATCACGTGAACATTTTTAGTCAAACATTATTAAATTTCTCTGATTGCAGACCCCTTTAATCTTCGAGTTTCATTCTGACCAAGGTCACCTGGGGTTGCCCCAAACTCATCAAATTCTCCATCAATTCAATTGCATCATAGAAAGATACAGGTGCTCCGAGCCAACCATATTCATGCTTCCAAATCAGTGAAAAAGATTTGGTCTTTCTTCTTTTAAAAGGTCTCTGAACTCCATTTGTTCTACATAATACTTTATGAGAGGGATCCAAGTACTAATTGAAAGCATTTCATTCCCCATATATTAAATAAAAATGAGATCTGAACTGCTCATCTACACTAAAATCCTCCAATGCTATTCACATTTTAATATGAATCTAACATATTGAAACAATTTCAGAAATTTGAAAGTTGAAAGATTTTTATAGATTTTCTTAGAGTAAGATTGATTTGAATTATTTTTTAAATACAACATTTACTAGAATGTCACTATAGAATTTCTTCATTTCATCACATCTTTTTGACAGCTAAGAAAGGTCTCCTTCATACTTCTAAATTAGATCCTGTAATAAATGCACAATCTTGACTTGAGACAGGTTTATTACATGACCAAAACTCCCAGCAATAAGCTCGTAATTATGCAGTAATATTAGTAGACAGTGAGCTTGGGCATGTGTCCCAATATTGTGCAAAAATCTGAAAAGAACTGAATGTTGGGTGATCAAAGGATTTTCCATTTATTAAAGTGTTCGGAATGATATTTCATCCCAGCAAGCTCCTACAGGTGCATGTCTCTTCTTCCTCATTTTTTCTGACATCACCCTTCCGAATTCTCAAATTCACCAAAATAAATCTTGGGTTCCTTCTGCTAATATACTTTTCAACAATAGGGCTGTAAAAAACACTTGGAAAAACAGTCTCAAGATTTTTGAGGCTTGCCATTAGTGGGCCAGGAGTAACAAAAACTACACCAGAGTGTGATACAATGCAACAAGTATTTATTGAGGACCTACATATGAGGAGTGCTCCCTTAATCATCCAGCAAACTCCTATTCATCCTGCAAGGAAGACATTCTCTCTCTAGAAAGGCCTGGATTTCCCTTAGCTCAGCATAGAATAGGCATAGGTATTCCTCCTGGGTCATCTCATAATGCCCTAAGCACATCTCAGCCATTGCATTTATCCCATTTGGTGTGATTTTTTTTTTTTCAACGTTTTTGTATCATTCGTTGGTATACTAGGTATTAATGTCTGGCTTAGAGCACAGCAGGGGCTCTTGTCAGGGCCATGACAGTACATACATGAAATATCTTCAAGGAGTTTGATGCAACTAGAAGAGAAAACAAGTTTGAGGTAAGGCATGGGGGACCCGCAGCTCTAGAGGGGAGACAGGAGCAGGCAATAAAGGAATGGCATGACCTGTGATGGGCCAGGATGTACACAGCAGTCAACCGTCTATAGCACACTCTGTAGTAACAGAAACAAGGAGAGTAGGCTGGGTAGCACTACAGGGACTTGTGGGGTCTTTGGCAAAATGAACAGAGAAAAAGCCCAGAAAGCAAAATTTCCTAATCTCTAAACAAGACCCATCTTCAAACATGGCAGATCTGGCCACCAGCTGGAAACCTCTGAGAAGTTTTAGTTCCCAGTCCTAGGTTCCAAGTGCAGCCTCTTCACGAATGTGCTAGCAACAAAAGAAGACAATCACTCATAGACCTGCAGGCCAAAACAGCACACATTTCTTCTTTTTAATAAAGATAAAAACAAAAATAAGGACTTCTGTCTCAGATAAGGTGGAATAAAAAAGACCATGTTTTCCCCCAACATTAAAAATTGAGAAAGCCAGCCAAAATATATGGAAAACTCATTTCCAGACATTGGACAACAGGCAGCATAGGACCAAGAAGAGAAACAGACAAGGTGAGCCCTACAATTGAACCAGCTCACTACCTGAAAGCTGCTTCTAGGCTGTAGTATGAAGAGATCCTGGTGATCCCACAGAAATGAGGAAGGAAAAACCAAAGTTGTAGAGGTCAGGGTGACTGGAATTTAGGTATCAGACCATCAGAATATACACAGAAACACAGCTCCCGAGATTTGCAGACGTGTCCTCAACATACTGAGAAACACGTGCATGAGAAGAAACTAGATAAGCCCAAAAGAAGAACCACTGAAAAGATGAAGAAAGAAGTATTTCTTTTTCTGACACAGGGCTGGGTTTACACAGGGCTGGGGAGAGTTTGTCTTCCTAAAAACCAGAGAGGAAAGATTTCATAGAATAGAGGGTGTTGGGTGCAATCCTCAGAAAAGTATCACATTAGTAATTAAACTAAATTAGCCTGAGACTAATGGATACTCTTGTCCTGACTTAAACGAACCTGAAAGCAAATCTCATAAGAATTCAACTGATTCCAAGGAACTTAATAGCCTTCTGGAACAAAAAATCCAACACTATCTAAAGGAATATTAAAAAAAAAATCAACTCCAGCTACCAGCAATATAAACTTTGCAATGGGCAGCATCCAATAAATAATTACAAGACAGGAAAGGAAGCAGGAAAATAAGATCTAAAATTATGAAAAATATAAATCAATAGAAATAGAAGAAATGGTGGAATCAGAAGAAAATGAAGCGAAAGTAGCTGTTACAAATATGTTCCACATGTTCCAGAGAGGACAGGAAAGATGATCATAAAATAAAGGAAAACATGATCATAAAATTAAAAAAAGTAAATGAAAGCATGATAGTAGAAATGAAAGCATAAAGGAAAGCATGATCACAATATAAATAAAGGAAAGGAAAAATATACAGAAGATGCAAGTGGAATATAAAAACTGAAATATACACCAACTGGAATTAACAGTTTGCAGACTTGAAAACACAATAGAAATAATCCAAAATGAAGGATAGAAAGAAAAGAATATATAGAAAATACAAAGGATTTTCCTCTTTCAGGGGAAAATGGACAGGATAACATTAAGATATATACATTGATAGATATAAGATACATATATATATGAAAGTATATATGTATGTGTGTGTATATATATGAAAAATATTCCCCAAAGTTTCAAAATATACAAAGCAAAAAAAAAAAATTCTAAATATTAAAGAATAAATAGACATAAACACAATTACATGTAGACATCTCAATAGTCATGTTTCAGTAGCTGGTAAAACAGAAGGAAAACCAATAAACATCAAGAAGAGTTGAATAAGTTGTCATAATTAGCATTTATTAAACACTCTGCCTAACAAAGAAAGTCTGCATACAATAGAAATAAATTGAAAAGCAAAATTTACCCACCCCCAGATATTTGGCAATTAAACCACACACTTCTTTTCTGCTTTAAGATTTTATTCACTTATTTATTTATTTATTTGAGAGGGCAGGTGTTCAACCGACTGAGCCACCCAGGTGCCCCTAAACTACATGCTTCTAAATATCCCATGTTTAAGGGGGAAAAAATAACACCAAAAAATTGGAAAGAGAGGAGGAAGCAGGCTCCCTGCTGAGCTGAGAGCCCGATGCGGGGCTCGATCCCAGGACCCTGGGATCATGACCCGAACCGAAGGCAGAGGCTTTAACCCATTGAGCCACCCAGGTGCCCCGGAAAAGCTTTTAAACTGAATATAAATGAAGACAGAATACATGAAAAAGTGTGAGATGCAGCTACAGCAGTGAATAGAGGGAAATTTATAGCATTAAATTGCCAATATTAGAAAAGAATGAAGGTCTCAACTCTATCATCTAAACTTCTTCCTTTAAAATACTTGAAGAACAATATTAACCTGCCCAAAAAAGCAAAAGGAGAAAAATAATAAAGGGCAGGTAGCAATGAAATTGAAAACAGGAAAAGAGAAAATCAATGAAACAAAATCTGGTTCTTTGAAAGATTTTTAAAAACTGACACTCCTCTGACTCCACTTATCAGGAAAAAGAGAGAAGACACTGATCACTGAAATCAGGAATGCGACAGATGGCATCTCAACAGTTCTTAAAGAGAAAGATAACAAGGGAATAATATGAGCAACATTATGCCATCAAATTTGCCCACTAAGATGAAATGGTCAAATCCTGAAAGATACAAACACAAAATACTACTCAAGAAGACACCGACAGCTCCAATAGCCCTACGTCTACTAAAGAAGTTGAATATAGCTTGACACCACCCCACAAGGAAACCTCCAGACCAAACAGCTTCGCTGGTGAATCTACAGACTTTCCAAAGACCGTACGAAGAGGTGACACATCCAAGTCATTCCAGCAAACCAGCATTATATAGCTAACAACGCTAGAGAGACAGAATTTTAAGCAGAAAACTACCATGCTCATGCAGACCGCAGGTATAGGTGCCAAAAATCCTTAACAAAATCTTAGGAAATTGAATCCAACATGTAAGTCAAGTGAGATACATCCCAGTAACGTAAGATTGTTTTAACTTTCGAAAAGCAGTGTCACTCAATATATTAGCAAACTAAAGATGAAAAACCCAATCATGTCAAAAGATGTAAAAAAAAATTTAACACAATTCCATACCTGATTCCTGATTAAAAACCCGTAGCAAATTGGGATAGATAGGCATCTCTTCAATGTGATAGAAGGCACCTGTGGAAAATCTAGAGCCGAAACACACTGAAATGTTGAAAGACTACACCTTTGTCCTTAGTATAAGGAACAAAGCCAGGGTGCCTGTCCCCATACATTGTTGTACTGAAGGGTCTCACTATTCTAATGTAATATAAACAATGTATATGGACTTTAAAGGAAGTAAAACTCTTAATCGATAGACAACATGGTTCAAATTCCTAAGGAATCTAAGAGAAATAACAAGTAGAACTAATAATTGACTTTAGAAAGGTTTCAAAATGCAAGGTTAAGGTACAAAAATCATTTATATATCTAAATACTAGCATCAAGTTTATAAAACACTTTGAAATAAATTTTAAAATAAAATATTGCTAAAATAGTTTTCAAAATACTTAAATAAACAGAGGATACACCATGGTCAAAGATTGGATCTGTATATATCACCAGATTGATCTATATATTCAGCAAATTCCCAATCACACTCCTTGCAGGAATTTTTAGATAAATGAACAAAATGATTCTAAAACTTACAGAAATGCAATGGACCTAGAATAGCCAAAATAATTTTTTTAAAAGAACAATATTAGAGGATTTATAGAATGTACTATAAATCTCCACTAACCAAAACAATGCAATGTTGGCTTCATAGCAGACGTACAGATCACTGAAGCAGAAGAGATAGTCCAGGAGGACACCAGCACGTGCATAATCAATTGATTGTCAGCAAATATTCCATTCAGTGGGGAAAAGATAGTCTTTTCAACAAATGGTGCAGGAACAATCAGATAACCCATATTCAAAAAAAAAACTTCATCCAGTAACCCACAACACATGGAAATCTTAACTCAATATGGATCACACACCTAAAGATAAGAGAAAATTGTAAAACCTATGAGTAGGAAATATAGAAACCATCTTTCTGATAATGATTTAGATGTGTTAGATGGGACACAAAATAGGAACTAAAAAAGAGGAAAATTAATAAATTGGGCTTCATCAAAATTTAAAATTTTGTTTTTCATAAGATATCAGTAATATCAAAAGGCAAACCACAAATTAAGAGCAAATTAATAAGCACTATCTCATGAAGGAATTATATCCAGACTATATAAAGAATACACATTCATGATTATATCCAGAATATGTAAACAACTTGACCTAAGACCAAACATAATAATAAAAGGGCACAAGATTTGAATAGTTACCCACACCATAAAAAATATATGAATGAAAAATATATACATAAAAAGATGTTAAATTTCATTACTCATTAAGGAAATGTATTAAAACTCATCAAAATGTACACTGGAAAAAGTTAATACTATTAAAAAAATTTAATGCTCCTATGTGTAAATTAAAAGTAAAGAATTACAATGAGGAATCACTACACACCAAATAAGATTTGGGGGCTACAATTAAAAAGACTTACAATACCAAGGGCTAATAAGAATATGGAGCGACTAAAATTCTCATACAGCATTAATAGGAATGTAAACTATTAGAGTCGCCTTGATAAACAGCTTGGTCGGTGTCTCATAACAAACTTGACTCCACAATCTGTAGGCATTTACCCGAGATAAATGACGTACACTCACATACAGAAATGTACTCAAATGTTCACAGCAGGGGCGCCTGCCTGGCTCAGCTAAATAAGCCGCTGCCTTCGCTCAGATCACGGGCCTGAGGTCCTAGGATCAAGGTCCTTGCTAAGCAGGGGGTCTGCTGCTTCTCCCTCTCCCTATATGCACCGCCCCCAACTTGTATTATCTCTCTCTCTCTCTCTTTAATGCATAAAACCCTTAAAAAAAAAAATGTTCTTGGGGACGCCTGGATGGCTCAGTCGGTTAAGCATTTGCCTCCGGCTCTGGTCATGATCTCAGGGTCCTGGGATTGAGCCCTGCATCGGGCGGTCTGCTGAGTCTGCTTCTCCCTCCCCCGCTTGTGCTCGTTCTCTCTCTCTACAAATGAATATATTTTTTTTAAATGTTCACAGCAACTTTATTCATAACTACAAAGTGAAAACAACCCAGATGTCCATCAGCAGGCAAACGAGTAAACAAATTAGGAGACAACCTTTCCAAAGAACACTCCCTGAGCAATCCAAAGGACTAACCACTGACACACGCCCACGCGGGTGAGGGTCAGAGCCAGGATGCTAAGTCCTAATAGCCAGCTGCGAAAGACTGCAGTCTGCATGGTTTTATTGATAAAAAATTCTAGAAAAGGCAAAACTAGGGTGACAGAAAGCAGATCAGTGATCGGCTGGGCTGGGGTGTGGGAGGGAACTTTGGGGGTTGTAAGGGCCCATTTAGCCAGAGGGATTCCATCTTGGGTTAAACAGTGATTTTGTTGTTTATGCAGTAAAACTTAAACTCACCCTGCCCCCCTCAGGGAACTTACTTAAAAGCAAGTCCAGGAAACCAGTCCCAGGTAACAAAAGATGGGTCAGGCCAGGTGGAGGTATCCAATCAGTGGGTGCACACTGTCTCCCTAGCTACCAAGGAGTATGGGCCCTGCCTTTTGGGCACCAATTCTGACCAAGGTGATAGGCTAGTTCAAATATCTACTAGGGTAAATTGTAATTCAATTGGGCACCCGTGTGTGACCTAGCATGACTCTGCAGCTTTCTCTGTGTTACAGTTTCATTGGCCACCTGTGCGTGGCCAGGCCCAACCACATGGCCTTTGCCCTTAAAAGCTAGTCTGTAAGGCGGAGAGAGGTCGCCCTCTCTGTAAGAGGCGTGGCCCCGAACGGTAGGTTTGATTCTCCGTGCTTGGCGCGAAATAAAGCTTTGCTTGACCTTCACTTTGTCTCGGTCTCGCTCCCTTAATCACGGACCCATTATTGGGGGACCTTTCGGGGTGAAGGGTGTATTCTGTCATAACTGGGGAAGGCTTGTAACTCCACATATTTGCAATTTTGTTAACCTGTTTTTAGTACGTGTCCTTTTCACCTTTCTTCTTTTGTCTAAATTTCCTGGAATCTGTACTTAAAGAAATATTTTTTTTTAAAGTACCAAAATACTAGTGTGTAAGGAATTTACAAAAAATTGGGAACAACCAAAATATCTAACAATGCAGAAATAAACAAAGGATGGTTTGTCTCTTTAAGGGACTATGATGAATGTAGTCAATAAAAATCACATTTTCTGGGGCGCCCGGGTGGCTCAGTTGGTTAAGCAGCTACCTTCAGCTCAGGTCATGATCCCAGGGTCGTAGGATGAAGTCCCACACTGGAATCCCTGCTCAACAGACAGCCTGCTTCTCCCTCTCTCTCTGCCTGCTGCTCTGCATACTTGTGCTCCCTCTCTGTCAAATAAATAAATAAAACCTTAAAAAAAAAATTCCATACAGTATTTAATGACATATGGAAATATTCATGATACAACATAAAATACAGAAGTAGCAAATACTTTATATTCAAATATCTTAACGTTGCTTACATACACAATATATGTATGAATACATGCATACAATTGTGTGATTTCTTTGTTCTAAAATAGGGCAACGCTACCTGAACAATGTAAAAAATGCCAAGGAAGTTCCCAGAACCAGCACTTGAAAGGAAATCGTCATCTGAACCAAGGTCAGTCGAAGGAAACAATCACCCAGGAGCCAGGAGGGCACTTGCTCAATCTGGTTACTTCTGTTGCAGGACAAGAAACACCTGTTTACTGTTTATTATTTACTATTTACACGGAGCTCACATGCAGTACGATGAAACATGAGAAACAACAATTAGACAATAAACTGAAGTTAGTCAAAATGCAAATATGCCTGAATGAACTTGAAGCTGTATTTTAAGGACTGGGGCCTCACGAACCCCTAAATCCTTGTCCTAAGAGGCAGTGTGGTTCCCTTGGAAGGAGTGTGTGACTTACAGCTCCTCGAGCAACTCACAGTACCTGAGCTCATCCTCCTCTTCTAGAGAACAGGGGAAAATACTCCCTCTTATCCCCACCCCTCTGAGTTATGGCAAAAATCAAATTTACTGATATATGCAAAATGAAGTTTTAATTTACAAATTACAAGTCCAACGTGAGGCAGTTTCATCACTGTGATTTTTGGGCCATGAATGTTTAGCAGCCACCAACAATAAGCAGCCGCTGGAATGTACTCTGACTCAAACTTAAATGCATTTAAATGCTTCGAGGGGAACAAACAGGGAATCTTTGGCGCTCAAAGGGCAAACCAGCTAGTCATTGTGGCCGTCCCCAGATGACGGTCAAGAGACATACAGCCGCAACCACAGAGGAAGAAGGGCTGATTTCAGGACCCCATCCCCAAACCTTGGCCCTATCAGGGCTGCCATATTGGAAAGACCATGGCGAATGGAGCTGGACGGACCTAAGTTGGCTTTCCAGCTATGTGGCAAATGATGCACTGTTCAATTTCACTGAACCCCAGTTTCATCCAGTGCGGAATGGGGATGAGAACTGTCCCCAAGGCAGCGATGAGTAGTAGTAAGATAAAACATGTTGTATCCTTGACATGTTAGGTACCAATGCATGCCCACTCTCCCTCTTGACGGGGGCTTAGAGTCCCCTAAACTTCTCTAATTAATGACTGCCAGTGACTACCCTTTACACGTACAGGCATCAGCAAAGGATTGGAGACAGAGACGGAAACAGAGACACATGCCTCCAAATGTTCAGACAAAAAACCAAAATCAGTCTGTTAGAATTTCCAAAAAGTTCGTAGGTATGTTGAGGGAAGAGAAGACCGGCTGAGGAGAAAGCAGAAGGCTGACACCCTCCACCCTTCCCCCACCCCCACTTCTAGGTGGGACATCTGTGACATTCTTTAGGAATCTCCCACCCATGTTGATGTTAATACCTTGCAAGAGAGCAAAACCACCTTGGCAATGGCAAGGCCCTGCTATCTGTAGGTCTTCTTTAGCATATGAAGTTCTACTGAAACCTCCCTTTTCCTTACAAAACCTGCCACCCCTGACAACCCCAGGGCAGGTCCTGTCCCCGCACTTTAATAAACCACCATTTTGCACCAAAGATGTCTCAAGAATACTTTCTTGGTCACCGGCTCCGGACCTCACCCCACTGAACCCCACGTATGTTCTAGAACCCCATCAGGCATGACGCATTCAGTTGTGAGATGCTATGATCCTACTTGTTCCAAAGCTTTATTTAATAAATGAGGATAAAGTCCTCAAAAAGAAAAGAGAACAAAACAAAATCCTTCAGTGACTTTCTCCAGGGATCAACTGTTGGTTGCTTATTGGGGTCTAACACAAGAGCGGTTTCCAGCTCTCCTCGTTCTGGAAAAACGTGGCTAATTCTGGCTGGTGCAAAAGATTTTGTGGGACAAGGGCACAAATCAAGGTGGCGCTCCTTTCCTTTCCTCAAAGCAGAGATAACTACAAATAGAATACAGCGATAATAGGCAGGCGGAACTATTAGATTCTTTTAAAAATTGGGAACAGCAGGAAGTTGATAGCTCCTAGGTAAATGTGACAAGAACTAAAAGCACAATGGAATCCAAATCCATCCAACTGCCAAATTCGGTAATATCCTGATGAAATTCGTTTTTTACAAAAGAATATATTTTCTCACCGTCTCGTCTAACCTCCTCGTTCTCCTCTGTGGAGAGTCTCCCCAACGGCACCTTAATTGATGGCCACTGACTGGGATCTGAGTCACTCCAATGGCCACACTTGGGCCCCGCCCCTGAGGGCCTTTTTAAAAGCAATGGATTTCAGCAATGTGCGGTGTTCATGTAGATAGCAAGTTCTTAATAGAATCTGGGAAGATGTTCTTTGGCAGAAAATGATTTCGTAGACATTTTTCATTATGATAGATGTGGTATTACAGCCGTTATAAAAAATTTCAAGCTGTGTGCGGCTTTGTCACTAGTGTTATAAATCACTCACTCGTATATTAAAGTCTGTGGAAAGCAACTGAAGGGAAGGGAAAAAACCCTCGTCTCCTATTTACAGACTAGGTATAATTTGGTATTATTCTTAAAGGTTCAAGGCAGCTCAGAGAATCTGTATTCAGTACTTATGTTAGGATCAGGAGATCACATTCCATTACTGCTGAGATGGGGAAGGAATGGACACGCAGTGAGTTAACATTTTCCGCCGTAAATCTTGATGTGAAAGGTAAAGGCTGTGCTTCCAAGAGATGGAGAGAGAAGCCCACTGCCATTTGCAAGATAAGCCAGTAATGGAATTAATTAAGAATTAATAAATTACATACATTAGAAGCCACTCTGTGCCATTATGCAATTTATTTCAGCCACATGGAAGTTTGTGTGTGCGTTTTTCTATCTAGGTCTGCCTTTCTAGGCAACTGGAATATCTAAGTAAATGCTTTGATTTCAGTTGGCTGGGGAAGGTCCTAATTACACAATTGGAAAATTTAAGGATGACCTCCTTCTCTAGACCTTATTGGGTTGGGGATATTTTAAACACAAAACCACAGAAATGGCGTGGAGAGGCAAAGACCCATGATAGTGTTCCATCCTTTCTTTTGTATCAAAAGCAAATATCCAAATTCAATGCACACTGCTCTCGTCTCTCCTCACCGACGTGGCTTTAGGACGCCCAGTTTGCCTCCTTGTTGGTGAGGAGTTGGGGGGGGGTAATATCTGAGGCAATGTCCCCCCCACAATCCGAGCCAAGCTTCCAAACCAGTGTTTGCAGCCAGGAGTGACCCTGTCCCCCAGAAGGCATGGGGCAGTGTCTGGAGACCTTTCTGGCTATCACACCCAGGGGTGACTGGTGTCTAGCGGACAGAGACCAGCGATGTCCCTGTACATATTACAACACACACGAGAGTCCCTGACCACAGACAATGCGCGAGCCCACAGCGTCCAGGGGGCCAAAGTGAAGAAACCCTAGTCGGGGGCTAACCAGACCAGTCTTCCAAACAAAAAAGTAATGATCTGATCTTTTTTTATTACTATATGCAGAGATGAATTATGAGGCCGGGGTGAATTCTGACACTAGCCTCATTTTCATTACTTGGGACACAGCTTTATTATTCCTGGAGATAGAAGAGCTTCGTATTTCTGAAAAAGAGGGGCGCTCATCAGGGGAATGTGGGCATACCTCATTTTCCTCAGTGCGGACCTCCAGATACCTTCTCAGAAACAGTTCAGTGACAAGAGCTTGAGAACAGTGGTCACAGTCCCTCCCAAGAATGTCCCTCCCATTCTTCTAGTAAGCAAGCCATCATACGTGGTGCCAGGGCTCCAGCATTCCAGAGCATTCTCTAGAACTGTAGGACCAACACAGTTACTAAAGGGAAAAGAACGGACAGGGAATACAGAGAAGGGGAAGCAGGAAGACCAGCATGTACTAAGGCCCACATCCCAGCTGATTTTCACAACTCCTGAATTGGGTTGTGTTTTGTGTAATTTGTACCAAGACAGACATGAGGCTAAGTGCTGTCAGGTGACTTGACCCAAGCTCCACTCCCAGTAAACAGAAGAGCTGGGATTTAAACCTGCTATGTGAGAATGCAAACTTCCTTATTTTTTCGATACTTTGTCATACCATGGAAGAGCACACTGGAGAGTCATTCCTATGCTTAAGCCATTCTTGAGTCCAGGAGCTAGCACAGGAAGTGGTGACAGACGGATTCACTGGTTTGAAATACAAATTTGATAAGATGTAAACATGGCTGTGAAGCCCAAAGGGACTTGTTGATTAATTAGAAAATCTTCATTAATTCTAGATTGCCCCTGAATTAAACACCCCATGGGGAGAACACACAGAGCCAGTGAGGAAGTGCTGCTCCCCTGACCCTCTCAAAAAGCTTCTCCTGCCAGAGTTTCCACAGAACACAGAGGCTCCATCTGTACCTAGTGGGACATTTCCTTTGTGATTTTGCCCCTAAAAATGGACTTGATGGTTGTTTACAACTGAGTACTCTGCTTCCCAGCTAGAGTAAGAAGACATACAATTTGAACCTCCCCTATGTGGTTTAAATCACAGTCCCACCGACAATTTCCAATAAGTATTCTGATGCATTAGATCAGCGGTTCTAACTCCTGAATATTCATCACATCTGAGAAAAAGTTATGAGGCGCCTTCTAAAAATATTGCTATTGGGGGCTCTGCACAGCATTTAAAAGAATAAAGCCTTTATTCCAAGTGCACTATCTGATCTCAGACCACACTCCCCAGCCTCTCCTTCCACTCTCTAGCTGCACTACTAACTCCTCCTCAAATCCAGCCCCACAGGCTCACCTCTGTACCTGGCTCTCTCGAACCACCCTGTGTAGGAGGCCTCCCCCTACCCCCTTAACTTAAAACTGACATGGGAGCCCACCCCAGTGGATCTAATATGGGCTGAATCTAAGCTAACATTTACATGGCTCATTGGTCGAGCAATCGTGAACGCAACACACACTGACGAATTTCCTCCACGAGGGTGATCTGCTTGCACGTACAGAATTCGTCTGCCCCACTAGACGGTGAATGCCCTGAGGACAAATACAATGCCTAAATTCACCTCACGAACTCAAGGATCATGCCAGGCCTGGCTCCTGGCAGATCTACAATAATATTTCAGATATCACTACTGCTTTCTCTATACTCATGAGATTCTGGAATCAACAAATGTCAACCATTGAAGAGTAGGTAAATAAATCAGGACGCCTCAGAAAGTATGCTATGAAACAGTTAAATGATCATTACAAACACTAGATGCCTTCTCCTTCTGAAAATCAGTCACACCAATCCTACCCTCTCCAGCCTGGAAGAACCGCCTTCTCTCTACTTTGGCCCCTGTTATATGCCCACAACAGACTTTGAACAGAGCCCTGAGAACATTTGAATTCTCCTCTTATGGGGGGAATTAGAGTTGGGAAGAAATACTTTCATAGGCCACTTGTATAAACAATGAACCCCCAAAAGTCTTCCAGATTAATCAGAAAAAAATTCTAAACTACTTCCTAAAGAAAACGGACCCTGTTAACTTGTGTAGCATATAGACCTTCAAGGTCGGGGGTAGAACTGAATTGCTCAGATAATAGGAAAAGACTGAATGCTCTAGAGAGGAAGGAAGGAAGAAAAATGCCAGTGGAGATGGATGCAGGAGCAGAAATAAAGGAACCCAGTAAAATGGGGTAAACATTTGAAGACTTCATTATCAGGTGTGTACTAGAAGACTAACTCTCCATTCCTCTCTTGTGCTTGTGCTTCTGCTCTGACCTTTGCAATAGACTATCTTTTCAAGGATAACTGTCTGCCAGAGAGCTTTGGAAAATCGGGATAGTGCCTCCCTTCCACGCAAATGGCATGTCTGTTCATTTTCAGTGCAATAAAGACAGTATCTCCCTCCAGGGCAAATGTCCAGCAGGTTTATTGCCATTAGGAAATATCCGAGTTCCCTAAGTTGGGAGTTCCTATCCTGTAGTGGCTCAGGGAACCAATGCTCTGGTTACTACTACTGCGCTGAGAAATCATACGTTCTTCTGTCTATGACCAAGAGTCTCCTGTATTCTGCCGACATCCATGAAACCATGGCAGGCCACTTGTTAGCTCAGACATAGGCTGAAATGTTAGCTCCTTTGCAGATCCTGAAGGTGTGTGATAAAAGCCCTCCCTTAAATCCATCTGAGGAAATCTTCAGTAAATTCTGTGCTATTTACCAAGGTTTCTTTAGACAGCATCTAAATCGGTACTGGATGAAAACAAGAAAACTGCCATGAGGACAGCAGACGTCAGCAGACGTCAGCATCCTGCAGGTCTTCCTTCCTTATTACTTATTATTCTTGAAGGAAGACATCATGTTCCAGCCACTACAGAGCCCTGACGCTGGCCAGCTGTCTGGCCTGGAACATCATGACACTCAGTAAGTGCCAGACGGCTGAGTGACCCAGTGGCATTTGAGACCGTGCTTACAGAGTGTCGTTGGTAATCAGCTCCCAGAATAAATTATGAGCCCGATCATTCTAAAATATGAACCAGATCATGTCCCTCCTCGCGATTCATCCACGACGTTCCATCATTCTCAGAATGAAATCCAAAGTTCTTACTAAGGCCTATAAGGACCCAGGCGATCCGAGTGCTGGCTACGTCCTGGACCTGAGACCAACCACTGAGGTTCACTGCCTGTGCCGCCCCACACACCGCCTTGCTCTTCCCAAACACCGAAAAAGCTCCCATGTCAGGCCTTTTGCATTCCTGTCCCATTCGCCTACATGTTCTTCCTCAAGATGTCAAATGCACCGTGGCCTTCATTTGATCCAAATTTCGCCTCATCAGAGATGCCTTCTCCAAGAGCCGGTAGAAAACAGCAAGCCTGTCACTCCATCTCTTTATCATGCTTCTTTTTTAAATAACTTCTTCACTCTTTTTTTAAAAAAGATGTTATATATTTATTTGACAGAGATCACAAGCAGACAGAGAGCCGGGGTGGGGAGGGGCGGGGGGCAGGCTTCCTGCTGTGCAGGGAGCCCGATGCGGGACTCCATCCCAGGGTCTGGGATCATGACCTGAGCCGAAGGCAGAGGCTTAACCCACCGAGCCATCCAGGTGCCCCAACTTCTTCACTCTTGACAGTCCCTAACATCCTATCACATACTGGTTTGTTTGCTTATGATCTGTCTCCTGGACTAGACTGTCACCTTCACAAGGGCAGAGAACGGCTGACTCACCAAGTGCCTCCTCACTGCCTGAAGAGTTCCCGGCATACAGCAGGTGCTTAATAAGCATCTATGGTATTAGTGGGGTCTGGAGGAGGAGGAGGGAGAAAGGAGGTGGAAAGGGTGAGAAAGAGGAGCAAGTAGGGGTCAGAGAGAGAGAGAGAAGAGAGGAGGGGGAGGAGGAGCTGGAGGAGAAGAGCTGGAGGGGGAGGAGGGAGAGTTGGGGGAAAGAGGAGCCAGAGGAGAGGGAGGGGGAGGTGGGGGAGGTGGGGGAGGAGGAGTTGGAGGGCAGTAAGGGGAAGAAGCAGTGCTGAGCCAGGCATCCCGAAGAAGTCGGAGTTGACCTCCCAGGTCTGGAGTGTCTGGATCCTGGATGTGGAAGGCGGACCCTTCGCCCTCGGCATTGCAGGTCAGAGTCTGGGGCGCAGCCCCAGGGCCCAGTGGGTGTGCTCCAGGAGTGCCCAGAGCCCAGGCCCCTGGCAGGGCAGCCCAGCTCACTCTGCAGAGGGGAGATAATGGGAACCCTTTGGCGTCCCCTTTCTCAGCTTCATATGTAAATAGTTACTGATGGCTACAAGATATTCTAATAGCGCCACAAAGGCCTGGCTGGGCTTGGGCTGTTTGCACGCTTGAATTTTCTGCTTTAATAGCTGGTTCTGCTTTAATAGCTGGAACACAGAAATCTTAGTTAAGTTTCAGTCATAAGCCTCGAATAAAATGAATCCTTTAATCATGGAGAAAATTCCCCAGCTGAAGTAAACATGCAGGTTTTAAACAGTTCTATATATCTAGGGTTTCACAATATTCTCAAAGGAGATGTTTATAGAAATTATAAATATCAAAACTAATCCTGGGTCTTTGGGGCTTAAATAGAGCCCCGACACTAGTGAATGAAAGTCAAGTGTAAAAATAATTGAGCCTTAATTGCATTAGAACAGCTGCATAAAGTAAGGGCCATGGTCGCCAACTTTTGTAGCAACATGGACGGGACTGGAAGAGATTATGCGGAGTGAAATAAGTCAAGCAGAGAGAGTCAATTATCATATGGTTTCACTTATTTGTGGAGCATAACAAATAGCATGGAGGACATGGGGAGATGGAGAGGAGAAGGGAGTTGAGGGAAATTGGAAGGGGAGGTGAATCATGAGAGACTATGGACTCTGAAAAACAATCTGAGGGTTTTGAAGAGGCGGGGGGATGGGAGGTTGGGGGAACCAGGTGGTGGGCATTAAGGAGGGCACGGATTGCATGGAGCACTGGGTGTGGTGCAAAAACAATGAATACTGTTACGCTGAAAAGAAATTTTAAAAAAAAAATCATTTAGAGTTGCACCCAAAATAATAAGATACCTAGGAATAAACCTAATCAAAGTGGTGAAAGACCTGTAAACTATAAAACACTGATGAAAGGAATTGAAGATGACAAAAAGAAATGGAGACATTCCATGCTCATGGATTGGAAGAACAAATACTGCTAAAATGTTTAACCATCCAAAGCAATCTATACACTTAATGCAATCCTTACTAAAATATCAAGAGCATTCTTCACAAAACTAGGACAAATAATCATAAATTTGTATGGAAACACAAAAGATCCCAAACAGCCAAAGCAATCTTGAAAAAGAAATGCAAAGCTGGAGGCATCACAATTCCAGACTTCAAGTTACATTACAAAGTTCAAGTGATCAAAACAGTATAGTCCTGGGGCACCTGGGTGGCTCAGTGGGTTGGGGCCTCTGCCTTCGGCTTGGGTCATGGTCCCAGGGTTCTGGGATCAAGCCCCACATTGGGCTCTCTGCTCAGCAGGGAGCCTGCTTCCGCCTCTCTCTCTGCCTCTCTGCCTACTTGTGATCTCTGTCTGTCAGATGAATGAATGGAAGCTTAAAAAAACAAAACAAAACAAAAAACCAGTATGGTCTGGCACAAAACAGACACATAAATCAATGGAACAGAACATAAAATCCAGAAATAAATTCATAATTATATAGTCAATTAGTCTTCGACAAAGCAGGAAAGAATATCCAATGGGAAAAAGACAGTCTCTTCAACAAATGGTGTTGGGAAGACTAGATAGCAACAGAGAAAAGAATGAAACTTGACCACTTTCTCACAACCTACACAAAAATAAATTCAAAATGGATTAAAGATAAAAATGTAAGACCTGAAACCATACAAATCCTAGAATTTGGATAGGCAACAATTTCTTTGACCTTGGCCATAGCAACTTCTTTCTAGATGTGTCTCCTGAGTCAAGGGAAACAAAATAAAAAATAAACTATTGGGACTACATCAAAATAAAATATTTCTGCATGATGAAGGAATCAATCAACAAAACTAAAAGGAACGGGAAAAGATATTTACAAATGATACATCTGATAAAAGATTAGTATCCAAAATACATAAAGAACTTATAAAACTCAACATCCAGAAAAACAAATGATCCAATTAAAAATGTGCAGAAGACATGAACAGACATTTCTCCAACAAACACGTTCAGATCGCCAATAGACACATGACTAGATCCTCATCATCACTGATCATCAGGGAAATGCAAGTCAAAATTACAATGAGATATCACCTCACACCTGTCAGAATGACTAAAATCAGTAACACAAGGAACAACAGGTGTTCCAAGGATGTGGCAAAAAAGGAATACAAACTGGTACAGTCACTGTAGAAAACTGGATGAAGGTTCCTAGAAAAGTTAAAAATAACCTTATGATCTGGCAATTGTACTGCTGTGTATTTACCCAAATAATAATTTAAAAAATTCAAAGGAATATATGAAAAAAAAAGAACAGCTGCATAATTTCAACGTGATGTTGGCTCAAATCAGGAAGGCGGAGGCTGTCCAACTGTGTCGTGGGAAACACAGTGAGCGCATTTGGGTCTCATCCAGTCAGACAGACATTTCCGCCCATTTTCCTGCTTGCTTGACTTTTGGTTGGGTGGCTGCTCTGTCTGTTGGTTTTCTGCCTCCTCCTTGCGGCCAAGACCATCTCCAATGAATCTCATTGAGCAGGGCTGCAGGGCAGGTTGGGGTACCCAGCACGCCTGCTTGGTGCTGACAGAAAGGGAAGGAAAGTGGTGACAGTCCCAGAGGCCCCTAACCGAGGTCCTGTGTGATAAGAATACAGAGCTCCACCTCAGGGCAAGTTCTGAATCCAGGAGCTGAGAGACAGACATTTTCAAATCAGTCCATCTCTAAGTTAGTTTCAAGCTACTCAGGATTCCCTTGGCTTTAAGAACTATAAGCCAGAGATCAAAACCCTTTAGTAAACGGCCTCTGAATAATGCAGCGAATGGCATCTTGAAGCTAAGGCAGGATCATTACAGAACGAAGAAGCAATATTAAAGTTGGAGCCTTTTTTTTTTCCAGGGAAAGTCTCATTTCCTATAGAGAATTTTTACAATATGCATTGGGCCCCTTAAATGGTATCTAATTGATGGATTTCAATTATAAAGGAACCAAAAAAAAAAAAAAAAAAAAAAGTAAGCATAGCTGCTACTTACAGGACGGAGATCATTCGAATATCCTGGAAATCTTATCATTAGAGGAGGTCCAACCTTTGGCCCAAGTGAGGAATTTTACTCATCTACCCGGAACATGATTAAAAAGAAACCCAGAATATAATGAGCGAATTACTGCCGGGGCCAGCATGCCCAGAGTGGGTTTTAAATAAACCATGAGTTATTCTCAGCTATCCAGCCCCTATTCAGGGGAAGCAGCCAGCCAGGGCGACAGTACAAGAGTAAAAACCTCTACCCAGAGACCCCCACGTCTGCTCCGAACCCCAGCCCTTCTATTGTGAGTGTTCATCAATATTTCATTTCCTTTTTCTGTTCTCTTCCCATTCCTGTGGCCCTGTGTTCCGTTCAGCTGAATGACGTTGCTATCATATTTTAGACACCAATAAATACTGAGAGTGAGGCTCCCGCTAATGGTGCCTCATTACTCGGGGCATTCTCTTCGGTTCCAGAAGCATTCACTGAGTGCCTACTATGTGCTCAGTTCAGAGAATACAAAGAGGAGGAAGATACAACTCCCAGCAATTATTAGGAATCCAGCTCTGGAGCCAAACGTCAAGGTCTTGCCTCCTTTCCTACCTTGGGACGTCAGGGAACGTTTCTCGTTTGCAAAATGCAGGTGAGCCAGTCTATTCTTCTGGAGTCAGGCAAACATAAGCATTAATATACATAAAGTACTCAGAGTAGTGGCTGGCGTACACAGTCAGCGCTCTATAATGGCAGCTTTACTGCTGGTTTTCTAGACCACCTCAGACTATAAGAGAAGCAAGAACAATAATTTCAACCTTATGGGATAAATGTGATATTGATCAGCACGGGAGCTTTGGTGGCACAGTGGACGGCCTGAGTGGAAGAGAAACCAGGCTGGAATAGGGAAAGATTTTCAATAAGACATGAAACTTCACTGAAAAATTTTTTTAAAAGAAAGAAAAACCCAGCTGGTAGCTGGGACCTCTCTACAGAGTTCTGCTTCTTCCTGGAAAATGAGGGTTTTCTCTACTGCTCCATCCTTTTCTCACGACAGAATGCCTAATATTCGCTCAGGGAGGAGGTCTCACGTGTTCTCACCTCCCCGCCCCAACACACACACCCAGACAAAAGTGGGAGGTGACGGATGTGCTAATTAACCTGACAATCATCTCACAATGTATATGTATATTAAATCATCACATCGCCTTTAAAAAATCACACTGTGCAACCTAATATACACGACTTTTATTTGTCAGTCATCCCTGAGTAAAGCTGAAAAGCAAGAATGAGGCTTTCTGAGAGAAGTGTATAATGCATCGGTAGGTCTCCGCCCTAGCTCTGGGCCCAGGTAAACCACCAGTGGTTATGGATGCAAGGGTCCTGGGCGTTAAAGCCCTAATTGTGTCACCTGCTGACTCCAAAACCTAGGATAAGTCCCTTAACCCTGTAGTGATTCGATTTCCTCACGGGTAAAATGGGGACCATACCAGTGCCCATCTTCAGGGTGCTTATGGGGATTAACTACATGTAAAGCATTTAGAACAGTGTCTGGCATAGTACAGTGTCTGGCATAGTATAAGCCCCAAAAAATAGTGACAGAAAAAATTATCAGTGTCCCCAGGATCAGAAGTGACAGTTAGGGTCAGTTCAGTCTCTAGAAACCTGTTGACCATCCTAACTCGTTTTTTAACAGTTTTAGAGGTTTTATGTATTAACCTAAGAGGGGAGGGGCAGAGGGAGAGAGATTCGTCCTAAGAGGACTCCACACTCAGTGCGGAGCCCAACATGAGGCTTGATCTCATCACCATGAGATCTCCCTTGAGACAAAATCAAGGGTTGGATGCTTAACTGACTGAGCCACCCAGGTGCCCCAAAGTGTCAATTTTCATCTTATTTTTTTAAGTGTAAAATTTTAAGACTTTGGTATGTGTGTACCCTAAAATCCACCACCACAGTAAAAATAAAACTTTCTTTTGAAAACCCTCTCCAAGTTTCTCGCTTCCCTCCCCCATCCCTAATCCTGTGTTATCACTACATATTCGTTTGTATTTTATAGAATTATAGAAGAGTGGAACTGTCAATATGTACTCTTTTTTGCCTTCTTTCTCTCAGCGTTCAGTGTTTTCCAGTTCACCCATGTGTGTTATCAGCGGTTCACTCCTTTTTCTTAATGATGCTATTTCATGGTTGTCTGTCCATTTAGCTATTGATAGTGTGTTGTTTCCCGTTTGGCACTATTATAAATAAAGCTGCTATAAATATTCTGTTACATGTTTTGTTATGAACTATACGTTCCTTTCTCTTGAGTAAAGGGCTTCATCACATAGCATGCATATTTTTAAATTTTAAGGAACTCCCAAATTGTTTTCCAAAGTAACTGTACCATTTTGTACTCCCGCCAGTAGTGCAGAATAGTTCCTGTTCCTCCACAACCGCACCAACCCTTTGCTTTATCAGACTGTTTTTTTTTTTTTTTTTTTTTTGGCCATGTTTTAAATTGGGTTGTTTGATTTGATTACTCATTAGTAGGTTTGGAGAGTTCTTCATATAATCTGGACATAAATTATTTCCCAGATACATGGCTTACAAATACGTGCTTCCAGTGTGTTGCCTGTCCCCTTGTTCTCTTAACGGTGTCTTTTTAAAAGAATGTTTTCTCATTTTGATGAAGTTCAATGGAGCAATTTGATTTTTTTATGGATAACGTTTTTGGTCTAGTATCAAAGAAATCTCTGCCCAACCAAGATCTCAGAGAATTTCTCCAGTTTTTTTTTTTTTTCCTAGAATGTTCATGGTTTTAAGGTTTTTCATTTATATCCATGAGCCAGTTTAAGTCAAATTTTATATTCAGTCAGAAGTATGGACCGAAGTTCATTATTTACATGTGGATATCCAATTAGCTCAACATCATTTGTTGAAAAATCCTTTCCCCACCAGATTGGTGTTGTACCTTTGTCAGAAATCAATTGTCCGTCTATCTGGTCTATTTCTGGACTCTCTATGCTCTGACCCTGATATGCTTATCTACCTTTTTGCCAGTCTTGATCTTTTTTACACTTTCTTGCTTACAACAGGTCTGGAACAAGCCTTGAAATCAAGTAAGATTAGTCTGCCAAGTGCAGTCTTTTTCAAAATTGTTTGATCTATTCTAGGTCCTTTGCATATCTGTAGGGATTTTAGAATCAGCTAACGGATTTCTACAAAAATTCCTGAGATTTTGATCAGCGTTATTAAATAGTTAGATAAGTTTGGGGAGAATTCATACCTTAACAAAATTGAGTTTTCCAACCCATGAACATGGCCTATTTCTCCATTTATTTAGATCTATAATTTCTCTCAGCAGTGTTTTACATCATTCTCATGTGTAGGTCTTTCATGCATGTAGTTTCAATTCATAAGACTTGTCCCAACTACTTCATATGCATGATACTATTGTAAATTGTACTCTTTTTTAATTGCCATTTCCAATTGCATATAGCAAGGATATAAGAATCAATTGATTTTTGTATATTGATCTCAAGCCTACAAACTTGTCAAATTCACTTATTAGTTCTAATTATTCTTTCGTAGATTCTGTAGGAGCCTTCAAACAAAGGCAGTTTTACTCCTTCTTTTCCAATTTGAATGTTTTTTGTTACTTTTTCTTGCCTTATTCTACTGGCTACAAGCTCTATACAGTGTTGTATGGAAGTGGTGGGAGCACACACCTTTGTCCTGTTTCCAATCTTAAGAAAAATCATTCAGTCTTTCACCATCAAGTATAATATGAGCTGTAGGTTTTTAGTAGTTGTCTTGTATCAGGCTGAGCAAGTTTCCTTCCATTTTGAATCCACATGTTCTAGTTGGTATTTGGCTGGACACTTGGATGGGCCCTTCTGCAGGCAGTTCTTGCCATGTAAGCTCTTTGTCCAATGACACATCACCTCACAAATTCTGCCCACATGGTTTCCTTGTACTCTTACTCCCCTCTCCCCAGCTCCAGGATCTACTAGGTTCCACCTGGTTTCTCTCTCTCGCTCTCTCTTTCTCTCTCTCTCTCTCTGCCACAGTCTGGAAACTCCCTCAAGATAGGAAACTAAGGCAAATTTGGGTTCACCTTCCTTGTTTTCCAACTCTCAGAGATCACTGTCTCTCACCATCTCACCTCAAAAACCCGTTTAATATATTTTGTCTCTTTCCTAATGTTTCAAGAAGGAGGATACATTTTTTTCATCTTAGTTGGAAGTGGAGGGCTCTGTCTCAACTTTTACCTCTTTATATTCTTGTTTCTAAAAAGGACTCATTATTTTCCCCCACCAACTGAGCTCCATGCCTAGCACTTTCTAGTATCGTTTGTCTCTCTAGTTTGGCTCAAAGAAAAACTAGCCTTGGGTTCGGTAATACCTAGGTTCAAGTGCTAGCTGTTGGGCTTACCATATTGATTTATTTGCCCATCTATAAACTGAAGTAACAAAACCTACTTTGCAGAATCATTGTAAAGATTAAATGCTATCACCAATAAAGTAAGTTCTCCGGCGACTGGTGAATAACAGGGACTCGATAAATGAAGGGTGTCATTACTATCACTAGACTTCTTGCTCTTGCTTATTCTCTCTCCTCCTCTTCTTCCCTTGCCTCCACCTTCCTTCCTCCGGATCTGCTCAACCCTAATATGTGATGACTGTGGGCTGCAGTGACAAATTACGCTTTAAGTTAAGTATGGGCCCCATGACAGCTGAGTCATGCCATCAAGAGTCTGAAGAGTGGGAATGAGTCCCAGCCCTGAAATATCAGGGTGTGTGGGTGGTTTCTGCAGGAATCACTGACGAGCACCTGTTAAATATTTTACTTTTCTTAGACAATCTGCAGTCATTCACTTTTAAGTCTTAAAACCAAGCCTCTCAACACTTGACAAAAGACCAGATACACCTGGGTCACCCCTCAGATCGTTCTAGTTGTTTCCTGTACGACTCTATAAGGCACGAATCGTGCTATAGGCACTGTGCCGTGGTAGAGTTGTGACAAGTGCCCAGCAAATAGCAGCAAAGTGTATTGAGAAAGGACACCTTTTGCTTATTTTCCTAAGTAGACTTCTGGCTACAGAGAAGTTGAAAGTGGTTGAAATAGGAACAACTGAGTATCCCAACACTCTTATAACAGAATAAAGACGTTCATCTCCCCACTGGAAGTCTTCTTCACTGCCCCTTTTGGGGATTTTTTTCAGCTATGGGAAATACTCCACAGACCTAGAGGCAGTACCGTGTAGCAGAAGAACCCGGGTATTCAGATCAGCCAATACTGCATTGCAATCCAGTTGCATCATTTACTAGTACTACTACCTTGGGTCACTCGTTTGATCCCTCCGTGGATTTTCATGTGTAAAATGAGAGTGACGACACCTGTTTATTTGAAGTTTATGTAAGGTTGGCCCGAGATAGTATCTGCAAAGCGCCCTGTAGGTTATGTGCGCCCTGCAAACGGTAACTGTTGTCATTACCACTAACGCTGACATGATTATTGTTACTGTTGTTGTCATCAGCAGTTTATCAAACCACTGAAAATCCTCCAGTACAACACTGTGCGACAGAATTTTCCATGATGAGGAGGTTCTGCATCCTCGTTCTGCAATATGGCAGCCACTTGAGCACATGCAGATGTCGAACTCCAGTGCTGGATAATGAACCCCTGTGGAATCCAACTGCCCCAAGTCTCTTCAAGCTGCCGTAACAGCATATAACCTGGCTCCTCAGAAACAGAAATTCATTTCTCACAGCTCTGAAGACTAGTCTGACTTCAAGGCACCATCAGATGTGGTGTCTGCAGAGGACTTCTTGGTTCACAGAAGGCTGTCCTCTCAGAGTCCTCAGTGGCAGGAGGGCTGAGGGAGCTGGCTGGGAGCCTAGGGATCACTTTGGGAGGCCCCACCTCCAACCTTCTTATTGGGGATTAACTTCTGATATATGCACTGGGGACTGGGGGCACAAATATTCAGTCCATAGTATCACCAAAGGTAATCACTGGAAAAACTCACAAACATTTTGCATCCCCACAAATGGAAGAAATTCCCAGGGGTCAAGTCTGAGGAAAGAGCACCCTTCCCAGGAAAGCTAGCAGATTGCACTTGGGGCTTAAACTGGTATTCAGGGGGCACGTGCGGGGCTCGGTCAGTTAAGCCTTCACCTTTGGCTCAGGTCATAATCTCGGAGTCCTGGGATCCAGCCCACATCGGGCTCCCTGCTCAGCGGGGAACTTCCTTCTCCTTCTCCCTCTGCCCTCCACCCTGCTCGTGCACACGCTCTCTCTCAAATAAATATATATATGTATTTTGAAGACTTTCTTTATTTGACAGAGAGAGAGAGACCAGAGAGGGAACACAAGCAGGGGCAGAGGGAGAGGGAGAAGCAGGCTTCCCGCCAAGCAGGGATCCCGACGAGGGGCTCGATCCCAGGACTCTGGGATCATGACCCAAGCAGAAGGCAGGCACTCAACGACTAAGCCACCCAGGCCTCCCTAAATAAATATTTTTAAAAATAATAATAAAAATAAATTAATCAATAACCTGACGCTTAGCTGGAAGATACTTGCCTGGGGCACTCCCGCACCTTGTTTAAGTCCCTACTCAACAGCCCATCTGGAAAAGGCCTTTCCCTGACCACGCACCCCTGTACCACTCACTGCTACTCACGCACTTTATTTCTTAGCACAGAAATCATCACTGACACTGAACCTTTTTTCCTTTTTCTGGTCACTCTGTTGACAGTTTTGTCTCCTTCCACTAGAACATAAGCTTCGTGAAGGTAAATTCATTTTCTGCTTTGATCACTGCCTGGTGTCCGTATCCAGAAGCTGCCTGGCACATTATACGTTTCAGCAACCACGTGGTGAACTTACTACAGACAGGTTATCTGAAAGAAGGCCAGAGCCTGGCATCTTGTAAGAAGCAGAATAGTTTTGTGAAATTAAAAACACGCCCCTCCCCCCCACTTCAAGCTTCCTACCTCCACCCCCTGCACGGTCAGACAAGGGCTTGGGGATTGCCCGGAGACCACCAACAGCGGCTCTATAATCCTTCACCCACAGGCAAGGAGCTCCCTTCCCAGTGCGGGGAAAGCGTTTTGAATTCCAAACAAGACCCGACATGGACCACCCCTCGTTTTTCTCTCTCAACCGTTTGCTCCCCTTGCACCTAATGCGATTAAGCATTCACAGCAATGGGTGTGCATTTTTATTAGGGCTCTGACAAGTGATTCGGAGGTAATTAAGCAATGGAACGTTTCACAGAATGCCCACTCCACTTAACGAATAAACTCTACATTTTGCTGGATTAACCGGCAAACAGGTGGAGGGGGGAAAGGCATTTGGAACATGTCAACTACTATAACAAACAACCATCAGACCTACTGTTGGGTCTTGGATGATCCTAAGGAGGTAAAATTTTTCATTTATACAGAAGGATGAGAAAGATAAGAAAAATCAATAAAAAGATATATATCACATGGTCAGTTATTAAAGCCCTATTTTTCTTTTTTATAAGAGGCAACATCTTAAATGTACACCAATAACGGATGAGTGAATAAATTGGAGAATTCACAGAATTTTATGTAGCACTTAAAAGAACGAGGTACAGTGATAGATACCTACATGGAAAGATGGCTGTGCTACGTTGATAAGGAAAAAAAGCTATGTGATAGTTCTCATTTTAAAAAGGCATCTAGTCAGTACGTGTGGGTTTCTATGTGTATGAAGAAAGTGATTCAAGGACACGTGTCAAACTGTTGCAAGCGGTGACTTCTAGGAGGTGGGCTTGGACCTGAAATGAGAACAGGTAGGTCTTAAGTCTGTAGTTAAAATGTTTTAAAAATTAAGCAAAAGCAGAAAAGAAAAACACAAACACAAACAAAACCAGGAACCGGAGAATCGCAGGAAAAACCTGACTGCTGCGAGGAAGCCGGGCCACTTCCACAAGCTGCTTCCCCCTCCTCCCTTCTCTCCCAACCCCCAGACCCCTTCTTGCCCCTAAAACACAGCTGAACACAGGGGAACTGACTTGTCTGGTGCTCAAAGAAACAGCGGTCCGTGCAGGTGCACGAGGAGGAACCGGCCGCGACAAACAAGCTGGGCCACACTTGTCTCCGGCAAACCCCGAGACGCTGTTGTCAGGGGTCGGTTTTGCTCTGTGTTAATTTTACCTTCTGCTCTGACACCAGACTCTGACTCCACGTAAGATCCAACTCCACTAAGGCCTGAACTAATCCGTTGTCACATTTTTCAAGGGCCCTTGACAAATAATTGATATTAATAATAACGACTACAATGTTTCGTGTGTCCACAATGTGCGGAGCCACGTGCTAAGGCACCATGGGGTTCACGCGACCTAATCCTTCTAGGGAATCCTGTGCATTGGTATTACTATCCGTGTTATGAGAAAGGAAATGGAGACTCTCAGAACTTAGTGACCGGTCCGAAGTCACACAATAAACAGATGGTAAAGAGAACACCGCGGCCCCAACCCAGGTGAGACACGGATCTGCCTCACTGAGACCTGCCCCATGGCACGCAGGGTCCAGGGTAGAATGAAAACGCTGGGAACTCTAGTTTGAACAGTCATCAAGAATTTCAACACGGCGACTGCAGAGCCTTGAAACAAGCATGAGATCCTCATGGGCTCGGACTCCCGGGAGACTGTCTGCCCGTGAAGCCGGCCCCGGATCTCGCCCTCTGTGTGTGCAGACGTGGCACAGACGTTCTATTCTGGGGCCCTGAGGACCTGCTGCAAGGCTCTGCTCTGGCAGAATGAACAGGTAACAGCTTCTGCCCCAGAGAGCAGTCTGCCTCGGGCCTCGAGGAAAGGTAGGCAGGCATCGGGATGCGTCCCGAACTCCTGCTCCACGACAAACCTTTGGGCAGGCTTCATCTGCGCCCCCCCCCCCCCACCTCTTCACATCAAAAGCAGATCCCCAGGCTCTCTCCCTCACCCCACACACACCTCCATCACTGGCGGCCTCCCGTCCCCAGCACGCCAGGCAAATACTTTCCCCATAGATGTGTGTAAGTCAGCCACCCCCCTGCTCCGGACTTGTCACGATGTCTCCGGGGAATACACACGGATCTGGCCACTCCACTCGCGGCAGAAATTATTGCTCTTTTTTTAGGCAGAAACCAACCTCACCCCCATACACTGAAATAAGTTTCCAAACTTCCAGGGAATAAAGTGTAAACCAAGAGAAGAGAAATGATAAAGTCAACTACGTTTGAATTCAGTGTTTGCTGGGAGCTAGATAGCAAGGCAAATGTTTTACGTGCATATTCCCCTTTCCTCTACACGGGAGCTCTGTGAGTCAGTTCAGTTTCTTTCCCATTTTACCCGCAAGGAAGTGGAGGCTCGGGAGGGTTTAGGTAACCTACCCAAGGTCATGCCGCTAGCGGCTCGGGATGGCCGTAACTGGAAAGCGAACCCAAGCACCTGCCCACGCACTCCATGGTGGTCACCATTAACTCTCACCTGACTGGGGAAGGGCTGTCTCAGTACGATACCAAGCATGACCGCATGCGGGCATCTGGTAGACTTGACAAGACACACACACACACACACACTGTAGACACTCACATGTCAAAAAATGAAAAACAGTGAGCAAGGTTGAAAGACAAACCGTATCCACGGAAGGGTATGTGCTGAAGCACGAATCCCTTACTACAAATAAACCACTCACAAATGAGTATGGGATAGGAAAATACCCCTTCTGAAAAAGAACCAACAAAAGAAATCAAAAGGCGTTTCACAATAGTAAGTAAAGAAATGCAAACACCTGGCCCGCTCTCTCTGCAAGGGAAGTTTAACTGGGGCACAAACATGCTCCTTCAAGTATGTGTCGCCTACAGCTGCTTTTGCAACAATGAGTTGCATCAGATCACATGATCCACAAATGCCAAAATATTTTCTTTCTTATCCTTTACAGAAAAAAAAAAAAATCTGTCACCATCTGGCTTACAGCAAACGTTTTTAAGTGACACAGACCTGAGTTTGAATCCTTGGCAAGTTATTTGCGTCTCTGAATTCCAGTTTCTTCCCCTGGTGATTGGAAGGACGAAGTGGGGTGACATATGCAATGACTTGAACCCTGTGCCAGCTCCTAATGAACACGCCATATGCAGCCACGAAGACGACGGCTGCTGTGGTAACTGTCCTTGGCACTGAACATTTCGGTCACTTCCAGTTTTTCATGGGATTCGATGAACATGATTCAATCACCTGGTTCCTTAGAATAGGAGAATTCGTGGAAGGAAGAATTCCTAGGTGGAAAAGCATACACACTTTAAGGATTTTGTGGCAGTTTGATAAATTGACCTCTGAAAGGTCTGCACCAGGAGGGCTCCCGTCCCACAGGCCCACACTAGGTATTATCACGATAGCAGACAATAGACTTGCCTACAGGGCAGGCAGGCTGGCAAGTTTAATCTCTCAGGTATGCCTGCAAGGAATAGAAAAGCCAGATTTGATTAAGCCCAGAAACCTTTACAACAGCAAATATGAGAGTGAATCAGAGAAATTTCATATTATTTCCTAGATAATTAAGCTCTATTTATAATGAGCAAAAACTGAAGATAAAACCATTATGCATATCGGAATTCTTCATTTGAAAGGTATTTATTTATATAGGGTATACTTAATTAATAAAATATGCCGCATTCGCCAAAATACATACTGTATTTACCTGGACTCGGGCTACACCCAGCTAAATACACCCCCCCACCACCACCACCGCACACAAGCTTTCAGGTGGTTTATCTGGCTTTTAATCATCATGAACCAAATGTAAGAAGAGCCAGTTTCGGCAGGAAATAAGGCGTGGGAGTAGAGGGTTGCATGGTTTCAGATTTCTTTGATGGAGCAGTATATAGATCACTTAATGGGAAGACAGGAGGCAGCAGAGAACAAGTCCCCTCTTGTTTAATCCCTAACCTTGAAAAAAAAAAAAAAAACACTCAAATAGTGTGTGTTTGAGAGTTCCCATGACAACAAACTCACCCCATCCTTCCCTCCACAGACGGTGAAGTCATCGATTAGTTTCACAACTAGATTATACACTGCATGAAGGCAGAGCCCACGTCCTGGGGAAGAGCCTGGCTCAGGAAAGACATCAGCCCATACACACTAAGTAGACTCCAACTGCTTGAACGGAATGGAAGAGCTGATAGGCTTCAAGGCGGGTCTCGGAAGTGCAGGATTCTTCTAGAGCATGAGACTGGACCCTTCTTTGGATGAGTGAGAAGGTCTGGGAAATCCATCCACTGTGGTGTTTCTTGCACCCCACCCTAACTGGCACCCTCCCCTTCTGATAACAGTGGGCCCCAGGTCCCTGTCCTCAGGCTCAGTGAGGAGACTCAGGGTAGAGCACATGACCTTGCCCTACCCAATCAGTGCATCAGGTGCCCTTGGCCAGTGGTTCGGAGGGCACACAGCCCAAGTCAGTCCCAAGAGCGTGAATCTCAGGAGTATTTCAAGAACCACAGGGAAGATCCTTATTCTTTCCCCCCGGACTTAAATGTGAGCAGACACAAAGCCGCAGTCACTGGTGCTATCCTGACACTGTGGGGGGCAGAACAGGCCGAGGAACGCCAAGAGCAGGAGAAGTCCAGTTTCTGCTAAAACAGCTTCAGTCCGGGAGCCCGTCCTACCCCTGGATGTTTCTTTTTCGCTAAGTAATAACTCTGGTGTTTAGGTCTAACTGATAGAGCATGCTTCACTAGGAAGACCAGCAAGTCCTGGACATTTCCTCATTGTAATTTTTCAGAATTAAATAAAGCCTGGAGATGGGAAATTGCAAGCTCCAGGGTCCATGTCTGCCTCTTAACCAGCACGATCGCTGTGAATCTCTGAAGAGACCTCCCCACCCGGGCCCCACACCAAAGACTTAAGAATGAACATGAACTTCTCCAGATACCACAACTCCTCGTCAGGATTTGGGTCCAAAGGCAAGTCTCTCCCTTACGTTTTGATTTTCCTCCTATTTACTCCTTCACATCTCCCAGCTCGCTGGCAAATGGCCATATAACCACGTAGGGGTAGCAAAATGTGAGCAGAAGGGATGGGTGTCATTTCTGGCTGAGGCATTAAAAAGTTCAGACTCGGTTCTCCAGTATTTTTCCCCCTCTCTGGCCAACAGGGGAAGCCACGTATTCCACATGGCACGGCTGTGGAATGATGGCAAAGTCATCAGCCTGGGGCCCCAGCAACCCAAGAGAGATGTGAGGCCTGACTGGGAGAAAAGGAACCACTTCCATTAGGTTGAGCCACCGAAATGTGGGGGCTGTAGGTAATAACCAGCCCATCTCTGCTGATAGAAGGAGGTGTGGGTCCATAGTTTTCTTCAAGCGCATGTCCCCACTACCTTAGAAAATATTTCCCTTCGATATCAAAGTTGATACTAAAACCATCAAAGAGTGAAGAGCATTTCCAAAGAGCATTTCCAGAGGCCACATCGATTGAGAGATGACATTGATCCAAATAACTACCCACAGCGGGTAATTCCAAAGTACTTGTTCGGGAGACACATACAGAAAATACAAAAATGAGACCAAAACCCTTGACACCAATAGGTAAGGATTTTCCTTTCTCATAGGGGAAAAAAAGAACAACAGGCAATTCAAGAGACATCCGTCTTCTCCAGCAAGGGAAACGGAGGTCATCCTGCCTACAGTCATCAGCTGGTGAGTTCCCTCTTCCCACACGTTTTCATGTGTAGACCTCCACATACTGACCAAGGACAAGCCTATCTGTTTCTGTAAAATGGAAGTCTCACCGGATTTTTAGGATGTTGATGAAAATAAGCTGTATGACGTCATATAAGAAATACATACGAAGTACTAACAGTTTTCAATATTTCCCTAAGTCAGAACTGAAATTGATGGTATTCATGTGAAAAAGGTCGGGGGTCCTGGTTAGGTTAATAGATTGCACTTTCTTGTGTATGTATAAGTTGTATAATTTTAATGGACTTCAAAGCACTCATTTTTAAAAAAGGTTATTTTAAGTGAGGCCCGTGTTGTACGGCACGTTGAGACAGGCAGCGAGACAAAACGTGCTGTGAGTGTGTGCTCATTAGAAACCAAATCCTGATGGTAGCTGTATTTATGAAAAAGGAGCCCAGAACAATAATTTAGGTAATAAAAATGTACTCAAGAGGAAAACAGTAAAGTGGCAGCAAAGCCAAGTACAATGTCCTGTGATGTTGATACTTTTTCTGTCCATTATTTTCATCAATACTTTTAAAAGTTTTGCGGGGTAGCTCCTAACTAAGGCGAACCCATGGCAAATTTCTTGTCTCTTCTTTCTTAGAACTAGGTTCAGAGCTTAGTGGAAGGTGAAGGAGAGAAAGAAGCAAATCGTTTAAACTTTGAAAACAAGGTTTTTGTCTGAGTCTGAGACATTTACTTTAAGTTCTCATTTTTGTTAAAAGAAGGAAAATCTTCAAAGTTCACAGGATGACTAGGAGCTAGCCTTTTTGCCAACATTCCCAAAGGAGCCCTTTAGCAAGAATGGTGCCTTTTCAAGTCTCTCCAGGAGCTGGTGCTCCCACACAAGCAGCCTGATCTGGTTCCATCGTCACCAGCAAATTGGGTCTCATTTGCTACGGGACCAGGTCCCCGGCAGAACCGTGTGGACACTGGCACACTGTCGGTGAGGAGACGCTCCCAGTCTCATCAAGGGAGGCCGTGGGTCCGCGTACATTCAAGTTTAGCTTGGGAGGCCTCCCTCCCCCTCTGCAGGCCGACCGCACCGGGGTGCAGCTGGGGGCAGTCTGGAGGGTGGTGTCAAGGCCAGAAAGGAAGCCGCAGGGCCAGCAGTGGCTTTGACCAAAGATGTCCTGCAACACAGACCCCACATGTACCACGCTCCCGTATATTCTACTGCTGGGAGCTCCTGAGTCACCAGCAGATAAGCCATTCTTTCCATGGATTCTTCCCTTGGTCCCATCTGCCCCGGGGGAAGTAATATGTCACCCTTTCCCACTTGCTGGAAGGGTAACCTGCTAGAAGCTACCATCAGGCCAGAAGATCACAAGCAACACTTCTTTGTAGATCCCTAGGGAGCACAGCACCACTGAGACCCTCCCAGACAGATGGCCGAAGGCAGAGAGGGCTCAGGCATTGAAACCCGTCCTGTCTCACACCGTCCTAACACAACCATCTCTTTGGTAATTCCCTTCAAATTAAAAAAAAAAAAAAAAAAAAAAAAAAAAAAAAATCGAAAATACGGCCTAGCCTCAAACACAGAAACAGCCTCAGGTTTGGAAAACCTAACACTACTTCAGTGGAAAAAGCTAGCAGATTGACTAACAAGGGGGAGAAAACTAGAAAATGATAAGAAAAGTCAGATCAGAGGTACAGAGGAATAATAAGGAAATATTAATAGATTAAATAAATATAAATAAATTAAAGAGAAATAATAAGGAAATACATAAGGAAAGATCTTTTTTCTCCTTCCCCTAGATTTCCAGAGTGAATCTGAGGGAGCCCTGTACATGCACACACGCACACACGCATGTGCCCATGCACACACGCCCACTCGCACATGTTGTCTGCACAGCCATCAGCGGGAGAAGCCAGGCGTCCGGTGGCTCTCGCACTCCCCCGCAGCGCTGTCCACAAGCCTGGCCCCACTGACCCTGCCACAGCCCCTGGGATTCCCTCCTCCGTACAGCCCAGTGCCACGGCTGACTCAAGTTTGGGTTTGCCTTTCGGGAGTTTAGTCCTTATAAAATTCCTTACCTCAACCTTTTGGCCAACAGCAAGGCTCTGATTTTTGTGAAGTACTTTTATCCTCTTCCTGTTCATTTCTTGAATTTTTTTTTTTTTTTAATGCAAAAATACCAGAGCACTTTGTGATTACATAACCGTCCTGGATATTTGGGGAATCATTCTATTTCCTACTAAAATGTTACTCTCATCGACTTCCACCTTATTTTGAGGAAGTGTGTCTCCTTTTGACAAATTACAAAGTAAAAAAAAAATTGCGAAACAATGCACCCCAGTTAGAAGATAAACCCCTTCCTTAAAAATAGCTGCAACCTACATAGTACCAATTTTCACCCAAAATAAAACTATCTCCTCACAATGCTCTTCATTCAAGAAGAAAGAGGAGGTGTGGATCTACGGCCTTGGCAAAGTTTCCTCTTCTCTGCCAAGGGGATAAAACTAGAAATGAGGTGCTCCCATGGTAGGGGGTCTTGCAAGATGACACCCCTTTTCTCCGAAGAGCCCCCCCTCCCCCCCACAGGTCCTCTTCTTCTCCGTCTTCCTGTCGGGGTCGCTCCCGCAGGAGTCTGGGACTGGCATTCGGACACAGCCAGGAATGCCGCTGCAGGAGGCTCGGCGTGAGGCCCTGTAAACTTGCGAACCGTAGAAGAGCCTTCTCGTGTCGTGTTCCGGAGTGACCGAGCGAGCTGGTCGGACGCATAAATGACTCGGGCGGACATGCGGAGAGGTCAGAGAGAGTGCGAGGCCCAGCGTGGCTGCCAGGGCGCCCGACGGTCCTCTGCCTCCCAGCTCCGCTTCCTGCAAGGTCTGACGGGCTTCGGCATTCAGTTTCCTGTACTGCAATACAGATATCGTGCGCTCGTATAAAAGAAAAAATTAGTCTCGCTTAAAAAAAGAACAGAATTATCTCTCCCCACTTGTTTTTTTCCAACATAAAACCACCCTGATTCGTGCTTTCTCAAGATCCAAGCCGCTGGGGCAGTTCCTCCAGTTGGGGCGAAGGGGGCTGGGACTGTCCTGGGGACTCCGCACCTACATGGCTTCGGTTTTGTTTTTATTCAGGTATAATTAACTCAGTGTTACATGCGTTTCCAGCGTACGAGACCCAACAATTCTAGGCATTTCTCCATGCTCGTCCCCCAAATGTACTCCGGATCCCCTTTGCCCCTCCCCCACCCCTCCACCCACCTCCCCTCTGGCAACCACCGGTTTTGTTGCTCCGCGTTGAAGAGTCTGTTTTTTTATTTGTCTCTTTTTTTCTTCATTTGTTTTGTTTCTTCATCGGCGCATCGGAGGGAGATCATATGGTATTTGTCTTTCTCTGACTGACTTACTCCACTCGCATGATACCCTCCAGGTCCATCCGTGTTGTGGCCAGAAGAATTATAATGAAAACACAGAAGGGCAAAAATGCCAACGCACGTCTTTCTTCACCCACGCGGGCTCTTCTGAGAGAAATCTGCCAGCCAGGGCCCTGCGTCCAGTCCATGCACAGATTCCAATTAAAGTGAAACACGATCTTTACCGGCACGTGATCATCGATATGCATAAAGGTGACACCGAGCCAACATCGAGGACCCAATGACCCACGTGTCTTGCTCACGTCACAGCCTTTAAATAATCCAAGACTCTCTGGCAAATCATTTTCTTCAGGGAAACGAAAGGCAACTCTGCACTCGGATGATTCCGTATCCACTTCACAGCCCCTCCGAATCAGTGGAAGAGCTTCCCATCACCCCACGCACCAGGTCAACGGGGTCCTGTAAAGCCGTTTTATGTAGCTGGGCGAGTTCGTCCCAGCTCGGGCCCTCTTTGGGTTCCCAGTGACGGACAAGCAACCTGTCACTTATGAGAGGCCTCAAGGCAAGACCTCTTCCAGTTCGCTCTCTGAAAGGAGTCAAGCCTGGGGACCACTCTGGTCACAGCCTGAGGCCCAGATACATTGTAACAACGGGACGTGCATAAGGGCAGGCCCCTCTGGAGGCTAGTTGAGGGGACTGGGGAATATCTGCGTGTCCCTGACCCAGCAGTGGGCCAGTATGGGGCCTCTAAGAGATGGAGAACGTCATGAATGATTTCCGGGAGCACAGAGGAGGCCAGCATGTAGCTGACTGATGAACTATTTGCTACTGCACCGGTGCTAGCACAAAGAATTCTCTTCATTTGCCTGCATCCACAGTACTCGGCCGTATGTGTCCCAAGTGAACCCATTTACCGGTGAACTTGCTCTTCGTTTAGAGACTGGATATTCATCCTCACTCTGCAACCAAAGGGCAAGCAAATTTAAGACAGTCTGATTTCAATGCAAATCAACTTACTATGCTGTATTTCTCACGGATAACTTCTCTGGGCCCCTTTTATCAGGGGAAACACAGTTCAGTGCAGAACCCCCTACCTCCCAGACACCGGCTCAAAATCTAGACTCTGGCATAGCCTGGCTGTGTATAGACTCGCAGCACGAGCTTATGTTTAAGAGGACAAGCTTCCTGCAATCTAGTTAACACTCCGCACATTTTTAGGAACATGGAAGAATTCCCAAGAAGGGTGAGGTCTCTTCAGTGGTAGAGGAGAAGAAATCACACTGTCTTTAGCTGCTAGAATATGTATTACCGGTGCGCTGATTTCTGGTTTCACCTCCCTCAAGTAAAGAGTTTGGAAGCTGTCACTCCCGTCCTTATAGCAAGAAACAGCTCAACAAAGTGAAAAGCGATGTCTGGTCTGGGACCCAGGAGAGAAGTGAGGCCACAGGACAAAGCCACTCTGAAATCTGAAGAGGGGAGAATTCAGAGGAACATGGCCAAGACCTCACCTAGAACAGAAGCCAGGGACCTGCAACAGACAGAAGAGTCAGGCGGTCGTCGGATGAATTGCTGGAGGTTAAGAATGGTTTAGCAGGTGGGGAGGGGAACCATAGGGGAACCCCACGATTTCATGGGCTTTACCTCTAGAAACCCCACCATGTTCTCTTGATGAAGACAGGTAGGATCCGCCGATGGCTCTGACTGGAGAAATGTAATCCCTGTGAATTACCCGCAGAGCTTTCCTCAAAACACAGATGGTTTTTGCCCTGAGCCCCAACTGCCACACCCGCCAGAGGCGTCACGATACTCTTGTCGGCGGTAATGCTGGATGGCTGGATGGACGGATGAATGAATGGACGGTAAGTCATCCAAGGCCCCATGGAAATTATAATACAGAAGCTCCTAAATGTGTCCCTCGTAGAACACCCTTGCTAACACCTTTCAACCTTTAATAGCTGTGCCACGGTGTTAAAAAGTTCTAGTATGTTCAAAAAATTGGAGGGAGACGCTCGATTTAGGAAGTTAAACAGATTTCTTTACTCCAGGAGACCGGATCCCAGGCACCTTTCTCTTCCTAGAATTTTGGCACAGCTGTTATTAGACACTCGGTGAAATAATCAACAGGGAAAACATCACAGAACAATTCACGCATAGTCACTCCGCAGATGCTCACGGAGCACCCACTGTGTTGCAGGAATCGTCGGCATCTTGGAGGCAAAATGGGAGCAAATGTGAGCAGAAGTTTGCAGCCGAGGAAACAGACATTAATCAAGTCATCTCACAGCTAAGTGCAAACGCACAGTGGTGACCCTCGTGACCGTGACCACGGAGGAGGAGATGGAAAAAATACAACAAAGCGAACAGCTTGGTCAGGGAGGTTAGGGAAGGTTAACAACAGAGGTGAGCATTTCGGCATTAGGAAAAGTTAATGTGACCAAATGGATGGGGAGGGGTGGGGATCCCTGGGGATCTGGCAGAGAAAAGTGGTACCTAATGCCCCTGAGTCCTGTCGAGAGAGGGAGCCTGGCACCTGCAGCAATGGAAAGGGAAGCCAAAATGGCTGGGAGTAGGGACTCTACCCTGCTCTTCAAGGACTGTAGTGACTTGTCACACAGCAGTGGATGCCTGACACAGGTCACTGGCTCAGAGAAGTCAAGGTTTCTGTGCTGAATATGCTTCCTGGACCCTTCCAGAGAGAGTCCCCACCGCTCTCCACCTGCTTTCTGTCCTGAACATCTTGTATGAGCTGCATCAACCAGGCCCCCTTGCCCTCTGGCTGTTACGTGGGTTTGGCCAAGGGGCAGCACTGGGTTAAAGGTCAGAGGGTTGGGGGGGCAAGTGAGGTCAGCCTATCTGTCCTCTGCTCTCCCAGCTGAGATGCAATCTGACACTGCCTCCTCTCCCCAAGGCCACAGCTCCTAGTGTGTGGTCCCCTGCTATAGCCTCGGGTCTCCCTGGGTTCCAGGACACTCTCTCCCCCTAGCCCCTGGGGCTTGCAGGCATGACTGGCCTCTTGCTCTCACTGTCCATGGTCACTTCCCCCACACCCACTGTTCCCGTGATTAATCCCAGTCGCGCCTTTGCAAACGATCCTTTCCACTGACCCCTCATTTGTCCCCTTCGGAGGTTCCATCTGATTCGGGCGGACAGACCCGACTGCACTACAAAGTAGCAGAGCTGGGACACTACATTTCAGAAACTTAAAATTATTTTTTTAAAAAAACTAAAGTATGGGGGCGCCTGGGTGGCTCAGTCAGCTAAGCGTCTGCCTTCAGCTCAGATCCTGATCTTGGGGTCCTGAAACAGAGCCCCGCATCGGGCTCCCTGCTCAGTGGGGAGTCTGCTTCTCCCTCTCACTCTACCTCTGTGACATGTTATCTCTCTCTCTCTCAAATAAATAGTTTTTTTTAAGAAGTTAAAGAAACTAAAATATCTGTACCTTCCCTCAAGGGATGTAAGCCCAGAGACTGGAAATAAGTCCCTCGGGCACAGGCCACCACGGGTCCAGAGCTTCTGTGGGGAAACTGACTTAGCCTCTCTGGGCCTCAGTTTCACATCAGCAAGAAAAACAAACAAACAAAAAATAAAAACCAACAACAACAACAAAAAAAACAGGAATAATACCTACCGGTCACTGCACAGAAATGCCATGAGAAATGAACACAGAAATTGTGAGGCACACAGTCCACAGCAGCAGCCGGGAAATGACCACTACTAAAATGCCATCAACAAAATCCCTCATTTCGCTAAACCAACCTGACCCCACACACGCTCTGGTACTGCCAACAGCCCCGGGCTCACAGGACTCATCGGTTCGGTCCGCAGGCCCGCCGGAGAACACTAGAGGCATCCCCAGAGATGTCACCTGACCCATGCTGCTGGCACCCCAGCCCCTGCAGAGCTGCGGGGCCCGCATCCCTGGCCCACGTCCTGCGCAACTCCTTGGCTCAAACGAACCTACTCAGCTCCTCCGACCACCGTCATTGTTCAGCGTCTCAGTGGGATTCAGAGACCGGAACAGGTCCTCGAGTCCTGTCACATCCAATTTCCTCCTCCGGGGGGGGGGGGGGGGACCATACATTACCCAGACAGTTCTTGAACGTGCAAAAGCGTGAGGGAGGGATAGAAGGAAACAGGAACCCCGCACTCGGTGACATTACCAGAAACACGTTCTGACTTCAGATGATGGTTCTGAGAAAGGGCGGCGTAGGTGGGAAGGAACGGGCACATTTTGGAGGTGTCGGTGACAGGACTCACGGAGGGACTGAAGGGAAGTAGGGAAAGAGAGGAGTCAAGGGTGACCCCACGATTTCCCACCTGAGCGGTGGGAACAGGCAGTTGCCATTTACGGAGACGGGGCGACCTGAGCAGGGGCCGAGAAGCCCGTGTTGGGCGTGTTCTGCTTGAGACACTTAAAAGCTACCCAAGCAGAGATGTGCACTAAAGCAGCAGGAGCTTAATGATGCTGATAATAATATTTGCCGTTTTTTAAAACATTTATTTATCTGAGAGAAAGAGAGCAGGGGGAGAGACTCTCAAGCAGACTCCCAGCCCAGCATGGAGCCCGACGCGGGGCTCGATCTGACGACTCTGAGGTCTCAACCTGCGCATAAACCAAGAGTTAGATCCTCAGCTGACTGAATCACACAGGTGCCCCATTATTTATCATTTCTTGACCACCCAGCCTCTGGATCTCCCCATCACCCGAGTCACCCTGGGTCCCTCTGATTCTGCCCTGGTGTCTCACACCCTAAGCTGGGGTTAGGGACCCCTTCTCTGTGTTCACACGGTCTGAAGTATCTCTCCCATAACAGCACTTAGCACACCTTATTATAATTGTCTCTTTCTGGTTTGTCTCCCCCCAGACTAGAAGTCCTATGACAGCAGGCGCCAGCTGCATTATTAACTTTTGTCTATCAGTCACCCGGTATGAGCTAAATCAAATATTTTAGGGGCTTTCAAAATGCCTCTATCTTCACATCAACCTTGCAAGGAAAATAAAGATCTTCTTTCTCTGGACGAAGAAACTTAGACTCAGAGACGTTATGTAACTTGTCCAAAGTCACTCAGCTTGGTCCATGGAAAGGCTGACCTCTGAACTTGGGTCCCAGTTGGTTTCAAAATCCATGTTCTTTCCCCCATGATCTGTTGACTTTCCTGTCACCCACACAAGACAGAGTTTTATTTTTTTTTTTAAGATTTTTTTAATTTATTTGACAGACAGAGATCACAAGTAGACAGAGAGGCAGGCAGAGAGAGAGAGGAGGAAGCAGGCTCCCTGCTGAGCAGACAGCCCGATGTGGGGCTCAATCCCAGGACCCTGGGATCATGACCGGAGCCGAAGGCAGAGGCTTTAACCCACTGAGCCACCCAGGCGCCCCAAGACAGAGTTTTAATACTGATACAGAACTACAGCGACGCCCACAGAAGTGCTTTCCGTTCCCACCCCCTCGACTCTCTCAAGCCCCTGTGAAGGTGTCGCTGGCCCAGACTGGCTACACTGGGGACTGCTGAAAATGAAGGGGCAAGTGTCAAAGGAAGAAGAAGGGTGTCGGAGGAGGTGAGGAAAGTCGGGCCATTCAGACAGGTTTCTTTTTCCATGCACACCTCGCTCTTCTTTCCCAGCCCCCCACGCCCCAGTCCCGCCGCCCAGCCCACGGCTTCCATGCAGACCAACTGGGAACCTCTGAAATTGAAAACCCCACTGCCTGTCCAGCAGGCAGGTGAGCGTGTGACGTGGGGAGGTGAGGAAAAATGTGATCGTTTCCTGACAAACGGCTCATTTCCCTCATCCCAGAACTTGAGGCATTATGGGTAGGGGAGGGAGACATTCCGGGTTTTATCAGGAAAAGATGCCGTCTAGTCTTACTGTGCCACTTTGGGCACTGGCTTCACTGGGCACTGGGCAGTGGCCTGTTTCCTCTGCTGGAATGAGTCTCCGTGATATTAATCTCACAGGTGATGGAGAGTTTGGGGGAAATTCCTATCAAGGGATCTTCAGAGTCTGGTCCAGAGAAGACACTCAGAAGAAGACAGAAGCTCATTGTGTGGTGGGTTCATGGACAGGAGGTGGCAGGACCCCCCCGCCCAACAACATTCAATGGCAAAAGAAAACTAGCTGCCCCTCCGAGCAGCATGGCATCCCGGAGCTCACCTGCCCCCCACAGGAGGACAGCATTGACAAGGCTCTGATTAACTCCGCCAGAGATGTTTCTAATTTAAACTGAGTTCTGTTGGACAGTTCAACTTGTCAGAGGAGAAGAGCATAACCATGGCTGACCTTTTCAAACAAAGCTAATTGCTTGGGTTTTAAGGTTATAGAGCTGAAATTTTGCCATATATTGATTCGGGGGTGCAAATTTCCCTCCGAATTCCTAATTTCATCTTGAGGAGAAGGTAGGGATTTGTCGTGATACCTAGCCCATCTCCTCCAGGAGGAACATAAATATTCAGAAACTTTCTGCTTCCAAGTCAAGTTGGTCCATGACGCAGTGTAATTTCTTAAGTGAACAATCAGACCCAACTACTTAACTTTTCATCTAGTCCGTCAGTACTTCCCAAGCACGTCTGGTGGGCCAAGCAGCGTGCTGGGCTCAGCAGACACGAGCTCATGAGCACAGGGGACGGGATGGAGGCGGTCGGTGGGAGTCAGGTAATTACACAAATCAAGATGATTTTTGCGTTGGCTCTGGGGGTACTCCCAGAGGGTGGGCCGAGCGGGGCCATGGCAGTGGTGTCCCTGAGGCACGGGCCGAAGTGGGGGCTCTGTCGGGGATATAAAGGCAAGTCAATCTGCTTCTTAGTGTCACCATCCGCCCGAAATTCGAAACACTTTTGGTCATAAAATGCCCCTCCCCCATGACAGACCTCACTTACCAACCTTACCTTGGGTGCTCGGTGATGACAAAGCACAGGAAGAAACCACTCAAGTCAGTGAAGCAGGGGTTCCGAGAAGGCACGCGGCCCATGCGGGCATGGGAAGGAGGGCAGCGGCTGTCTGGCCACCGAGGCACATGGAGCAGTGACCCTGGGCTACAGAGAGGAAGGGCTCCCGGAGCCGGGAATAGACGGGTAGAATGCCCGACAGCGGTGGGCAGGAGGGGCCCCGGGGAACAAGACAGAGTGTGTCCCGGAGAAAGGACAACAGCCACTCGGCTGCAACTGACCCACTTCCAAGAGAAGCAAAGTTTCAGATTTTTAAATAAAAGAGACCCTATTTTTTTTTAAAGATTTTATTTATTTATTTGACAGAGAGAGAGAGAGATCACAAGTAGGCAGAGAGGCAGGCAGAGAGAGGGGGAAGCAGGCTCACCGCCAAGCAGAGAGTCCGATGCGGGGCTCGATCCCAGGACCCTGAGACCATGACCCGAGCCAAAGGCAGAGGCTTAACCCACTGAGCCACCCAGGTGCCCCAAGAGACCCTATTTTTGAAAGTCGTGACAACCAATTTAAAAATCAGAACACCATATGAAAAACAAAGCGCATCCATTGGCCAAAATTAACCTTCTGACCTCTCCACTAGGGGAACCGGAAGAAATGGGGGCCAAGGAAGAAGGAACGAGATGAGAAGGAGTCACCTCCCCGGTGAGAATTAGCCATGGCTGCCTCGCCTGAACCCCTGGTCACACTCCTGGTCCCTCCGTGGCCTTGTTCTATCACATGGATGATCGCGTTAGGCTCGGCCACTCACCTCTCTTCCCCAGGACTCTGTCAGGGCCTCGGGAGCAGAAATGACCCTCAACGACTCGCCATCCACTCTGGTGCTGGACAGTGTTGGGCACCTGGCGAGTGTTCAGCAAATGTTCCTTCGGTGGAATTAATCGGCTGGGCTCCCCAAGGCATTACAAATCACCTGCCAACCTCTTCAGTTTACTCAGACAGTGTAATGCTTACCTACCCCTTCCTGAGCACCTGCCTTACCCCTTGGAATGACCCTGACCTCTTCACACTCCTCATCTCCATTTACCCTCCAACCCTCTCACAGTCCATTTCACAGAAGAAGAGATACAAGCTTGGAGAGATGCAGAAGTTTCTGAAAGTCACAAAAGTATTAAGTAGCAAAACTAAGATCTGACTCCAGGTCCTACCTACCCCGTAGTGCAAAACTGTAACCACCATGTTCCACGCAGGTACAAGCAACAGAAGAGCACCGAGTAATAAAGCTATTATTCCCTGAGAGCATGAAAGCTCTGCATAGACGCGGCCGCTGTCCCTCGTTCAGACAAATGGCTGTGGGTACAATTTATCTAGCAGCACATTCTCTTGCCGGCGTGCCACATGCTTCACATGGGACAGAAGCTCGGTTGTACTATCTGCCACCTCACCAACACCTCGCACAAATGCAGACCCACCAGCCACAGAACTGGACAGGAAAGAGCATCATGCAGCCTCTTATTCCGGTTTCTTCTATTAAAGCACGGGCAGGTGTCCAGAATATGGGATTGACTGATGAAAGCAGGTTGCAACAACATACGTATGATCCCCCCAAATAGTTATTTTTATTATATTAAAGAATGAAATCTTGTCATTTGCAATGACATGGATGGAGGTAGAGAGCTGAGTAAAATAAGTCCATCAGAGAAAGAGAGATACCATGTGATCTCACTCACAGGTGGAATTTGAGAAACAAAACAGATGAACATATGGGAAGGAAAAAAAAAAAAGAGAGAAAGAGAGATGGAGGGAAGTGAACCATAAGAGACTCTTAGCGATGGAGAACAAACTAAGGGTTGATGGAGAGAAGTGGTGGGGATGAGCTGAATGGATGATGGTTAAATGGATAAATAGGCACTAAGGAGGGAACTTTAAAAAAAAAAAAAAAGTTATTTATTTGAGGGGCACCTGGATGGCTCAGTCAGTTAAGCGGCTGCCTTCAGCCCGGGTCCTGGGACTGAGCCCCACCATCGGGCTCCCGATGGAGGCTCATGGGGGGACGGCTTCTCCCCCTCCCTCTGCCTGCCTCTCTGCCTGCTTGTACTCTCTCCCTCTCTGGCAAATAAATACATAAAATCTTAAAAAAAAAAAAAAAAAGATTATTTATTTGAGAGAGCGAGCTGAGGGAGGGGCAGAGGGAGAGAAGCCGACTCCCCACGGAGTGAGCGCCCCCAAACAAGGGGCTCAGTCTCGTGCCCCTGAGATCATGACCTGAGCCAAAATCCAGAGTCAGATGCTTAACCTACTGAGCCACCCAGGAGCCCCAAGCAGGGCTCTTTTTACAATGAGCACCAGGTCTTGGGTGTAAGTGACGAATCACTAAATTCTACACCTGAAACCAATATTACACTATATGTTAGTTAACTAGAATTTAAACAAAAACTTGAAAAGAATACATAATAAAAATAATGATTTTTTTAAAATTTTACTTAAATACACGAAATTAAATGGGTCTGTGCGCACGTGAGGAAAGGTGTGCCAGGAGACTCTGTAACTGACGGTGGTGTCTGGGGTGATGGCTGGACAGAATAGCAAGGGTCAGGCATTTGCTTTCCCATTCCATATTGTTGAATACTTTACTAGAAGCATATATTACTTTGCATTTAGAGAGAAGATACCCAAAAGGGAGGCCATCTGTGCCTCTGGAATTTGTCCTCTGCAAGGACAGCCTGGCCATCCTAGGTTGAACCTGTCCGGTGCAGCTAAGCCTTCCCTGGATCCACCATGAGTCCCTCCCTCACTGGAGACACCGAACCACCCACAAAGCCTCCAGTGTTCCAACAGGGATGGCAAGACAGGGCACACTCACTCATTACCTTCGGATGATGACGATGATGATGATACCGGCAATTGTTGCCACCATTTACTGAGTACTTTTTCTGTGCCCAACACTCAGCTACGACTTTTTACGTTAACCCACTTAATCCTCATACAAACCCCGTGATGAGGCTTCTGCTGTTATCCTCTGGTGCTCAGACGAGAGGAGAAGCACACACCCTCCCACGGCTATGTGTCATGTCCAGGATTCAAACCCAAGTCTGTGCCAAACCCTCCAGCCACTGGCCCCAGATATTTTCAAGGACACGCTGGAAGAACAGGTGCTAGTGCACGCTGCTGCCAGCATCAGCGCCGTCAGCGCCTTCACCACCATCTCACAGGTGACCAGGCGCCAAGTACCGAGATATGGTGACAAATGTTCTACATAAGGTCATTTACTCAACAATTTGGCCAACATAATCCTCCTATTAAATAGGCAGCACTGGGGCACCCAGGTGAGTCAGTGGGTTAAGCCTCTGCTTTCAGCTCAGGTCATGATCTCAGGGTCCTGGGATCAAGTCTCGCATCAGGCTCTCTGCCTAGCAGGGAGCCTGCTTCCCCCTCTCTCTCTGCCTGCCTCTGCCTGCTTTCTCTCTCTGTCAAATGAATAAATAAAATCTTTAAAAATAAATAAATAAATAAATAAATAAATAAATAAATAAATAAATATGCAGCATTACCTTGTCTTTACAAATGAAGGAAATGGAAGTTTAGAACGGTCAATGACCAAAGTGGCAAATCAGAGATGACCCACAAACTATAAAATGGTAACAATCAAGCTTGATATGTAACTTCACTCCATCAGAACAAAGATAATTTACTATTTGATTTCGCTTTAAGTTGGTCTCAAGGTTCCCCCCGTCGGCCTTTTCAGTAAACCATTTTTTTGTTCTGTAGTTCAAACCGCCAGAGTGGTCCAGTTTCCTCTTCTATGATGACGATGACGATGATGGTGATGATGATGACGGAGCATTCAGTTGAGTCAAGAGAATGCCTGAGTATTTGTCCAATGGAGAAATGTCCTTATGTATCACAACAATAGAGAAGGAAATCCAAACTTTCCCCAGACATCTGCCATCCTGACTATATAAATAAAATGTCAGTGAAAACACAAATCATTATAAGATCTATAAATACAAGAATACACTCTGCAATGATATCAGACATGCCACCTATGTCCCGTGTCAAAACCTGAGCCAGAAGACACAGCTGATAGGAACTAAATAAGTTACCATCTCCCCATTCCTGCCACTAACCTCAGGAAATCATTATATCTGCAAGTGAAAGAAAACTTTTATATTACAGAGTCATGACATTTTTATGCTAAACAAGATCTTGGGGGTCATCCAGTCCAACCTTGGCCCAGACGTGTCAAGGGCCTCCCCATCATCAAGCGGCCACCGTAGACTCCAACAGAAACTGGATTCTAACAGGGGAGCCTTGCAGGGGAACGAACTCCATCCTACGTGACCCTCTGGACAGCATCCCGCTCCAGTTCCAACAAATCTCCACATGCCATTCCCAGAGCAAGAGTTTGAATCAAAAAGATTTTCCCAGTTTACTCCCTAGTTCCGCTGATTCAGAAGGTAAATGAGTTGTAGGATAGGAGAGACTTCAGAGAGGGGTAGAAGGCCTGGGTATCACCTAAAGTTATAGGATCCTCCCAAAACAAACAAACACACAAAAAACTACATGTCTAAGAACCCAAGACCTTTGAATGCTCCACACAAAAGAGACAGAAAACAGCTAAATGAACCAAAATGATGAGTGAGTGAATATCTGGGTGTAGCCAGAGGCCCGTGTGACCTTGGCTGACACTCTGTATCTCTATGGATTCCAAAACATAATAACGACAGTACAATAAAACAGATAACCAAAAGGAATCCAAATCTTTACTCATTGTCATGAGTCTTGATAAAACAGAATATTACTCACATACCTTAAACATTTTGGAAAAGGCTTTGCTTCTGCTCCCCACCACCCTCCACAGGGAAAATGACTGATCCCAGACTCACTTCTGAAACATTTCCTGGAAACCCAGCCTACATGGTGCTTCGGACCCTTTCTCCTCCTCCTCTTTCCCCCAACTTTTGCTGGTTTATTGCCTGCTGGTTTATCATGTAGCTCCCGTGGGCCTCTCTGACATCATTCCTTGCTGCTCTCCCCTCTCATTCCTCAGATCCTGCTCAAGAAAAGAAAGCAAGGGCCCAACGCCCAGAGCAAAACTCACTTCCTTTCATAAGGCAGGGGCGAGACTGAAAACATTGCAAATTAATCTCTTTCATCCCCTTTATACACTAATGTACATGTATTTTTTTAAAGATTTCATTTATTTATTTATTTAACATAGAGAGAGACAGCGAGAGAGGGAACACAAGCAGGGGGAATGGGACAGGGGAAGGAGGTTTACCGCTGAGCAGAGAGCCCGATGTGGGGCTCAATCCCAGGACCCTGGGATCATGACCTGAGCCAACGGCAGATGCTTAATGACTGAGCCACCCAGGCGCCCCATGTATATGTATTTTCAAGATGTGTTTTTTGCAAGTCGACTTAAAAATGTACAATTGCCTTTTGATCACAGCAGCTTGTGGCAAAACTGTTTACACTCAACAGCCAAGAGCTCGTACAGAAATTCGCAGCAGCGACGTACTCTATCATCGAAAATTTTGAAGAAGGTACCGCAATCAAGTGCAGCAATCTCAGTCAGCCTCTTTGCGTCCAGGGAGGAAGGAATAAAAATTACAGAGGGCTCACTTATTAGCAGACAGTCCCTAAGCCCTGGCTGAAATCAGTGCACTACAGGAAGAGGAAAGTCCCTAAAAGAGTATTGTTTAAAAAATCAAAACAAAAGGAAACGAAAAAAAAAAAAAAACACTGCTGGGTTGGTTGGTATTTAATTTAATTACTAGGGGATAAAAGTTCAAATTCATTTTTCATGACTGAAGCCAATTTTTACTTCCTTTAATTACAGTGTGCATTAAAGACCCTCTTCCCCAGCTCTGTTAATGAGACTAAGGAGAGGCGAAGGGCTTCACCTCAACACGAAACAATCTGTGATTCTGTGTTAGTTTCCACTGATGGAGTTTCACAGATTGTGATCTGCTGACCTCACACTCAGGCCAAACACACAGGGTGGGAAGGCCTGTTTGGAGGAGGTAGGGAAAGAAAAGGAGTATAAACTATTCCGTTTGTTCATTTGACACCAGGCAGATCAAACAGAACAACAGTCACCACGAACGTCTCAAACTTACTTTTCTTTTGTTACTCAGGGACATGACTTTTATCTCACAATCCTAGTAACCACAAACCCCAGGACTGCCTCGTGCCCTGTCTCCAGGAGCACAAGATTTAATTTGGGAAAAATGCAAACTGCTCTTTGATGATCCCTCTCTCGGTGTTAAAAAAGGCTTTACGTTCACAGATCGATCTGAAAGAAACCATTTTAAAAGCTTGTCATCGCACATTGCTGATGCTGGCTAGGGTGCCCTGGTGGGTTTCACCATTATTAAAACAGCAGACGAAAATAAATAAATAACATACAACAAAGAGGGAGCCCATGTGAGGCCTGAGTAACACAGTGATTGGAAAATCATCTCTGCTTTGGTAGAAGATTGGAATCTAGAAATCAACCATTTTCATCATCGATATGACCCTTTGTAACTGATTTCAGCGATGGCCCGAAATGGAGGGTGTCTGCTCCTTCGTTACCCACAGTTGATAAATGTGCATCAATTTTTCATTTTGAAGCGTTATTTCCTTTTGCAATTTGCCAAGTGCCTTTTCGTGCCCCATTTGAAGACTGTCCCATGAACAAACCTCCTTCGGGGAAGACAAGTTAATTATCTGGCTGCCATTCCGATTGTTGGCTGCTGGAAATAAAATTCTTCGCCGGCCCTGATGGTGAAGCCACCACCACCATTTGACAACGGTCTCAAATTCTCACAGGACCGGTCACACATGAGCAGGAGAGCGATGACCAAGAACACACACGTGGAATCAGGCAGACCTGGGCTCCAACGCTGCCCTTACTTTGGGCAAGTTATCTAACCTCTATGAGCCTCTGTTTTCCCCATCTGTAACATGGCAAGAGTCCCTATGTTATAAGTTGATTATAAGCATGAGACAGCACAACGTGTCCCTAGCTGTTGGCTCACAGCAAGCGCTGAACCAGTATTTCTGTTCTGATAAACCGTAACAACCGAACAGTTCCCTTCACTCACCAGAAGATACTGAGGGAGGTGATTTCATGAGGCGTCCCAAGGCATTACTGCAGAAACGCTTCCACACGAGACACAGTTTCTCACCCTGCAAATGCTTAGTGGTGCATGTTGGTGACTTCAGGAAGGATGCTGCCAAATGTGTCTTCTGCGTGTAGAGCTATCGCCCATGCTGCTCGTCAGGGAGACTTTTCCAAAGGCAGACAGATATTCCTACGTACCTCCTTTTTCCCTTACACACACACACACACACACACACACACCTGCAGCTTGCTCACTAACTACTCTCTTCTATGAGTATATTCTTCTTAGTCATCTAGTTATTAAGAGTGGAAATGGAAGGCCTCTGCGATGGAGCCATCCCCCTCGTTAAAATAATTAGTTGACCGTAAGACAAGAGAAAGAAGGGAGTAGAAAAGTCCCTTTGGTTTGGTATTTAAACATTCAAGCCGTGGGATGCATATTCTAATCTGAGTTTCAGAAGAGGAAAATAAACACTACAAGAGCCAAATATGTATTAATTATGGCTTATTTATTTAGTGCTACTGATGCGTATCAAGCTGTGCAAAAGGTAAATTGAAGGGGGAAATAAGGTCCCAGTTCAAGAGAGCGAACCCTCCCCAGTACCTCCATCTCTGAATATTTTACATCGAGCTCAGTGGCTGATGATGATAGGAAAATAGGAATTAAATCCACGGTCAGGGGCAGGAGGGTAAAAAGAGAAAGCTAAAAGAAGCAATTCCAACCCTGTTTAAGATGTCGGCCATGCCCGGGGACGTCAAGGGGAAGTTCCCCAGCTCCCCAGAACCCTTTGTGAATGGGGAGACGCAAGAGTCCAAGCCCACACAGCAGTTCAGACCACCTTCCCCCAGAGCGCTCCACTGGTTTCTAATCATGCAGAGAGAAGGCTTGGGATGCTCCTAACAAGGCATCCCCACCCCCCCCTTGAGTTAACATGAAGGAAATCCACCAGTCCTGACAGTGGCATGAGAGAGCTTGTAGGAATGTGGTTTTTCAAGTGTTGCTGCTTGAGAAATGCCTGCTGGAAGATTCTAGAATCCTGAACCTTCAGGCTGGTGTGACTCATTGCAGAAGTGCAAGAAACATGGCACATTCCTCTATTGGGTTTTCCCAAAAGACCTTATTTTTTTTTTAATCTCCTTGATGGGGGTATAATGTACATATAACACAATTTACTGGTTTTAAAGGCACAATCTGATTATTTAATCTAAATTTAATTTTTAATTTAATTTAATTTAATTTAAATTCAATTAATTAACATATAATGTATTATTGGTTTCAGAGGTACAGGTCAGTGACTCATCAGTTGCATATGACACCCAGTTCTCATTAGATCATGTGCCCTCCTGATGTCCATCACCCAGTTACCCCATCCCTCCCCAACTCCCCTCCAGCAACCCTCAACCTGTCTCCTATGATTAACAGTCTCTTACGGTTTATCTCCCTCTCTGGTTTCATCTTGTTTTATTTTTTCCTCTCTCCCCCTTTGATCCTCTGTTTTGTTTCTTAAATTCCATAAGTTAGTGAGATCATACAATAACTATCTTTTCTGACAAATCTGATATTTGACAAATGTGTACAGTCATATCACTACCAGCAGAAATCATGACGAGAAGATGTTCATAACCCCAAAAAGATCGCTCATGCCCATCTGCAGTCAACCCCCACCCCAACCCCAGACCCTCGCAACCACACTCATCTGCTTTCTGTCAACATAATTCTTGCCTTTTCGAGAATTTCCTGTGAGGACTCTTGTCCCTGGCTTACTTCATTTTCAATACTGCCTCTGAAGTCCATTCATGTTTGTAGTGTGTATCTGTTGTTCAGCCTTTTGCCCATGGTCTAGTACTCCACTGTGCGAATACACAATGTCTTTATGCATGGTCATTTGCATTATTTCCAACTTGCCGCTGATACAAACAAAGCTGCTACAAACGTTCAAGCACAAGTCTTTGTGTGAACATATTTTACCTCTGGGGGGAAAACAGCTAGGAATGAAATAGTTTGGCCCTCTGGTGAGGGTTGCTGACATTTGTAAGAACTGCCAACATGTTTTCTAAAGCATTTTGCTTTCCCATCCTTGTCAACACTTGTTACTGTCAGACTTTAATTTTAGCCATTCTAGTGGATGTGAAGTGGTATCTATTGTGACTTTAATTTGCATTTCCCTATGATGTCAAGCAACTTTTCATGTGCCTGTTTGCCATTCATTCCTATTCTTTGATGAAATGCCTGTTCAAATATTTTGCCAATATTTTAATAGACTGTCTCTTTTTCTCCAATTTATCAATCATGTTTTCCCATGATTCATTGTTTTTATGTCTTCTCTAACAAAACTTTGCCTAACCAAAGGTTAAAAAATATTTTCTTCTATAAACTTTCCATTGACAGATCTTACATGTAGGCATATGATCTATTTCACTTTAATTTTCGTATATGAAATAGGGTAGGGATTGAAGTTCATTTTTGCATGTAAATATCCAGTTGTCCCAACACCATTTGTTGGAAGACAATTCACTTCCCATTGAACTGCCTCCACACAAAGCTAGTGAAAACCTTCAGGTCGATGGGCTCATCAGCAGTAGCTGGAAGTGGGAGGCAGTGATGAGATGATCCTAAAATAATGATAGACGTGTTTAATACACATATTACAGACTCTTATGCTACAGTCATTTAAAGTGATGATAAAGATCTATATTCATTGATGATAAAAAGATATTTAATAAAGTATCACTTAAAGCAATGAAAAATTTATCACTTAGTAAAGTAATGAAAAATTTATCACTTAATAAAAGTGATGAAAAACCATATTACAAAACAGAACAGATTTAGGAAGACTTCACGTTTCTAAGTAGAGGAGTAGACAATAAGAAACACAAAGCCAGGCACAGTTGATCTCAGGGTCATGACTGTGAGTCCCATGTAGGATGTAGAGATTATTTAAATTAAAAAAAAGACGGAGGAGGAGGAGGAGGGAAAAAAAAACAGAAACACAAAGACAGACCGACAAAAGATCTATTCCAAAAGTTCATCGTGGTCATCTCCAGGAGCTGAATTAAAGATGATTTATATTTTTTATACTTTTCTAGTTTCTCAATGTGTGTAAGGGATATTTTCATATTAAAAAGACTTTTCAGTTTTGAAAGAGTGTCATGAGCAGAAAGAGACAGAAATGAGGGTGAGCAATAATTTCTAGCTCCAGCTCTGAAGGGCTAACTCGGCCCATTTATTACTAGAAAATCTTAATGAGTCTCAGCTTCATATGAGCAGCGTGGAGAGAATCTCACTACGGTTCCAGACAAGGCCCCTATTATCTGTAAAATACATGCTGACGTGTGTAATTCTTAGATCTGAGGATGCAAAAGTCGAATGCGTGGCAATGAGAAACATACAAATAATGGTAGAAACTAATAGTCAAGCTATTTCAAATTAGTTTTTATTCAGAGTTCATTGTTTATGGCCATAAGGCAGTATCAAGCTACTGTCTACAGAATCTTGGAGTGACTCCTAATTACCTATAATTGGCTTTTCAGCCTTGCAGACTATCTGCAGTGGCTCTGGAACTGGCCCATTCATCCCAGAAGCTCTCCAGCTGAGTGGGATCACGTAGCCCAGCATCGATCCAGAAGAGTTTAAAACTGATTCAAAAAAAGAACAAGGTAAAGGAATGGGGGATGGTCAGCCTGGAAACAAGATGCCTAGATCACTGCCTGCAGATTTTTGGTAGTGATGTTATTAACCAGCCAGGCAACAAAGGGGGATAAACAAATTTAAGATTAGAAAGATTTCACTTTGGCCGCAGGATATCCTTTCTTCAGAACATGATTACATTCATTCACCAAAGACTATGGCTCAGGCCACGTCCACGGTTCTTCAGAGATGACCAGCTGGGTCTCAGATTCTTAGGGGGACCCATGGGGAGCGTCCTTTGGATTATTGAAAAAATAACCAGACTTTAGAAATCAGGTTCCAAAACGTTAACCAAATATCAAAATCATCACTGAGTCCATCAAGCAACACCTGCTGAAAATCAAATCTAGCCGGGCCACTGCCCATTTTCGCTCAATGTCTTCTATTCTATAGAGCGCTTTCGGAAGTGCATCTGAATGAGCACGTTCCGTTAACGTGTGTGACATTCAGATTTCTTTCAGCGTGAGAAATAGTACTCCCGGCCTTCACAGCTCTGGCAGTCATAGACTCTCTTCCCCCACACCCTCTTCACCATCACCTTTTCCGACAGGTGCCCATGCTGCTGACTGAGCAAAGAGAGCAACAGAAAAGAGGAGGAAAGAAACGAGGTGGTGGGGAGCAAGATGGAACAAGTTCTGCAGGTTTGGCTTTGTGGGGGTAACCACTGCTGAAAACCGTTTGCAAGTTTGACTTAAGAAAGTATGTTCAGGGGCATCTGGGTGGCTCAGCCAGTTAAGCACCTACTTTCGGCTCAGGGGAGGATCTCAAGGTCCTGGGATTGAGCCCTGTGTGGCCTCCCTGCTCAGCGGGGATCCTGCTTCCTCTCCCTCTACCCCCTCCCCTCTCTCTCTCTCTCTCTCTCTCTCTCTCAAATAAATAAATAAAATCTTAAAAAAGAGAAAAAGAGAGAGAGAGAGGAAGGAAGGAAGGAAGGAAAAGAGAGGAAAAAAAGGGAAGAAAAGAAAAGAAGAAGAAAAAGAAATTTCAAGGGCACCTGGGTGGCTCAGTCAGTTAAGCATCTGATTCCTGATGTTGGCTCAGGTCATGGTTTCAGGACTGTGAGACCGAGCCCTGGGTCAGGCCCCACAATAAGCACGGAGCCTCCTTAATATTCTCTCTCTCCCCCTCTCCATCTGCCCCTCCCCACTGCGCACACAGACTCTCTCACTTCATAAAAGGAAAAAAAAAGAAAGGTAGTTTCACACAGAGGAGTCAGAGTTCTCAGGAGAATCCCGTTTTTACCCACTCAGATATTGACTGTTTCAAGGTTTCTTAAGTGAGGACTTCTTTTGGGTCACAGATTTCTGCCTTCAAAGATTGTTAAGGAATAAAAACCAAGTGATCCATTAAACTGCATCACTCCACTTTCCTTAACCCTCCCAACAAGCCCTCCTATATAAATTTCTTGAGTTGGTATACAGAGAGGAAATGGAGGTACCGTCAGCCCATCATAATAATAACAGCTAATAATTACAGAACATTCCCCATGGACTGATACAAAACCAGGTGATTTTGTACACACGTCTACAGAAATCAATCTCATTTTATCCTCACCCTAACCTAGGAGGTAGGTTACTATTATCACTTCTTTTATGGTCAGGGAACTGGAGCTCAGAGAGGTTAAGCAAACAGTTCAAGGTACCACAGCAGTAGAGTCCGGGTTTGGACTCTTCATCAGCCTACCCCTAACCTGGGCCATAAGCCACCCACTGTCTTACATGCTCTACAGCCATGAAAAGCAGAGTGCACCCCAGTAGCAGCTAGTGGCCTCGTTGAAACAGGCTTTCCGAGGTCTTATGACTTCCTTTTGCTTCAGAGTAAGATTAACCTACACAGAGCTCTTCATAAAATTACATTTGAACAGGACAGAGGAGCAGTGAAGCCATTGAGACTAAGTGTTGTGCAAGCTCATGGCAGGGCAGAGCCCCCTCCAGCCCGTCCCCAGCCACCAGCATCGCCTTCCCAGTGGAAGCTTTTCAGATTTTTGTGTGAACACACTGTGGGGGTTTGACATGGCCCACCTGACAGCGGACAGGAGACTTCTGTCTTGTGCTTCAGGAAAAAAGAAAAACGAAGAAACAAGAAGGAAAACCAAAACAAGAAAACCAGGGGGAAGGCTAGTCATCTTTTTAGCGCCCGTTCAATCCATTCAGAGTCACAGATGGCATAAAGGATCAACCAATTATTTTAGACACAAGAAAAAATTACCAGTTAGACAAGAAACCAATTCTACAAGCCTTCCAGCATCTAGCAGGTCAGCACTACAAGCTCCACCAGGAGAGTAATGCGAGTATTCAGGATTATAATACTAGCTTTTTTTTTTTTTTTTTTTGCTCAGGGGGGTTAAGTGATTTACCCAGTTTATCAATAACAACAAGGATTTAAACCCACGCCTGTCTGAGTGCACAGCCCGAGCCACCAACCACTCTCCTGGACCAAGAATCAGCATGCATTTCTGTAAAATGACGTAAATATCCTCAGCTTTATGAGTCACGATGTCTCAATTGTGATGTCTCGGTTCTGCTTTTGTAGCACAAAACCAGCCACACACAGCAAGTGAACAAATGGGCATGGCCGGGTGCCAATAAAACTTTATTAACAAAAACAGGTCACCAGCCCGATCTGGCCCAAGGGCCACAGCTTGTCAACCCCCTTCTATTCTTTCACGGAGGAGAGAAGATTTGAGCTGAATCTGTTACGGATCATCCATCAGTCTACTGAGGCTGCCATGACGAAGTACCATAGACTGGGCAGGCTTCGACAACAGAGACTGATTTTTCTCAGTTTTGGAGGCTCGTAATCTGAGACCGAGGTATGGGCAAAATTGAGATGGCTTGAGAGGGTCTGAGGCCTCTCCCCTTGGCTCCTAGACGGCCACCTTTCCCCCATATTCTCCCACGGCCCTCTCTCTGTATCTGTGTCCTTAACCACCCCTTCCTACAGGTACAGCAGTCATATCAGTCATTCAACAACCTCCTTTTACCTTAATTACCTTGTTAAAGAGCCTGTCTCAAATATGGTCACATTCTGAGGCACTACAGGGGTTAGGGCTTCAATATATGGATTGGGGGGACACAATTCAGCCCATCACAAATGGAACAGATTTCAACATGTGAAGAGAAGAAGAAAAGAAAACTAATGAAAAGCCCAGGGGTTTATAAATGCCTGTGTAAGTCAGCCAGACTTTATAATGGGTGCTTAGGGAACTTTCTCTGAAGAAGTGATATTTCAGTTGAAGTTGCTTAAGAGTACTATCAAGCAATCAAACCAACAAAATAAAGAGTATTTACTGGTTCATGGAATTGCAAAGTCCAGGCGTAGTTCTAGCTTCAGGTATGGCTTGATACAGGTGCTCAATGTCACCCACAAAAGGTCATATAAGCAGAAAGTGCCTTTATTTGTTCAACAAACATTAACTGAATTTCCTTTTCACATCAGCTCTCTTCACACTAAGGGTTCCCCAATGAAAAAGGCCCTCAAGAAGACTAGGCCAGCAGGTGCCACCATAAAACAGACCCTGAATGAAGGTAAAACCCATACGGAAGAAAACAGTGCTAGAAATGGAGAAGAGGAGAGATCTAATGACACTGATGAAGCACCTGCATCAAGCCAAACCTGAAGCTACCACACTCTAAATTTTTCAATCCCATCAGCAATTGAATTATTTCAATCGAATTATTAAATTATTTTAATCACCAATAATTTCCGTTGGTCTTATTTGCTGCATTTTGCTGGTGTATGGGGATGATTTCAACTCAAATATCCCTTCTTCAGAGACAGTGATGCTGACCATCTGCAAGACTAGGTCTTCTTTATAACCACCCATAACCCCCAGTGCTTTACCTCCATGGCACTTATTACACCTGCAATTAGATTATGTAATCAATTTCCTTAACAGCTACCTTCCCTGGGAGCTCTATGTTGGCACACAGTGGGGGCTCTAGTCAGTTATTTTTTTAATACAGTTTTTTTAAAGCAGTTTTAGGTTCAGAGGAGAATTGAGCAGAAAGTACAGAAAGTTCCCATCTACTCCCTGCCCCCCCACAAAACACACAGCATTGTCAACTATCAACATCCCACACCAGCATGGTCCAATTTTTATAATCGATGACCCCACATGGGTATATCATCATTGCCAAAAGTCCCTAAGTTACATTAAGGTGAGCTCCTGGTGCTGCGCTTTGACAAATGTACCATGACATGCATCTGCCACGAGGGTCACAAAGAGTAGTTCCACTGCCCTGACCACCTCGGCGCTCCATCTACTCAGTCTCCTCCCTCTCCCTCTCCCCAAGCCCTGGTAAAATTGACTTTTTAAACAAGCCAGAAACCTATGTGTTTTATGCTCCTGCACAGCTGAGATTCTGGGTACTGTTCCGGTCCTTGCCGCCAGCCTCCAGGGTCGTGCCCCCCAGGTTACCAGTCTGGGGCTGGGACAGGACCGACTCCCAGCTGAGCAGGCAGGAGCCCAAGGCACTCAACAGCAGCTCAGGAAGATGGCCTCGAAACTTCCAGGCTTATGCCCTGCGGCCTCCATTCCACTTTTAAACCAGCAAACCAGCTGCTTGCTGTCCGGAGTGCCAAACGGCATCTGCAATGAGGCATGATTCTCCCACTTCCAGCAGATTCACTTAGTGTAATGTCACAGGTAAATGCAGTGAAACCTGGTAGATGTTCTATTTATGGTAATTGCTCTGAAATGTTACCAGCACGTCTCAAAATATAGGTGTTGTCTTGAGCATGTGACGAGAGGGTGAGGTATGCTTCAAATTTTCCCCTCTTCATCCCGGAACCCCTCCCGGGGCAACAGGCTCCCGACAATTAACGATTCCCTGTTTTCTTGGTTTATTCCAAGGGCAAGACAGGCAAGCCTCAAGGGTCGGGTCTCCCGATCTGATCTTTCTGATGCCTCTTCTGTAGTACCATCAGGGCCAATGTCCAAGAAAAGAATACAGCCTGCTCCCGGGCCTCGGAAGAACACCTGCCTGCTAGGGTTCCTGACAAAGACAGACGGGACGTGGGCGCTGCTACGCCAGGTGCTCTTCCACTTGAACGTGACGATGAGCGTGCTTCAATGGCCACTGACTTGGGCCTAAGGACCAGCAGCGCTGAAGTTCCAATATCCACCTCCTGGAGAAGTCATGAAGCCCCATCCCTGGCTCTGCTTGGCCCTGCCCGCGTGCCTGGTCCTCCATATCTCCCGTCTCAAGGCGTCTCCCTCCCCATCCCATGACCCAAAACCCAGAAGGACAGGATGCTCAGAGACAGGCTGGTACCTGAGCTCTGCAACCTTACACAAGAGGCCTTTATTGTGCCAAGGATCCAGTGAGAGAGGGAATTCCAAGGATCTGGTGGGAGAAGGAATTGCCAGGGTTGGGGGATCCCCTCACAGGAAGCTCCGCTCACTCACGCGGCATTATTCAGCCTGCTCTGCATGCTGTATGGATGCTGGGGATAAGAAGGTGTGAAGAGAAAAGGGAAAGATGGCAGTCCGTGCCCTCATGGAACGAAAATTTGATTCAGGAGATAAATGTTGATCACACAGATGGCACAAAAAATGTACAGGATGTCCAATTATGACCAAGAATGCAAAGAAGTACACGGTCCTGTGTGCGGATGACAGCAGGGGATGGGTCCAGTCGGGGAAGCCTTCCCTGGGGACTTCGAGGACCCCTGGGGCTCCCTTCCTCAACTCACTCAGGTCTTGCTCAAAAGTCATATCCTCGGGGCGCCTGGGTGGCTCAGTGGGTTAAGCCACTGCCTTCGGCTCAGATCATGATCTCAGGGTCCTGGGATCGAGCCCCGCATCAGGCTCTCTGCTCGGCAGGGAGCCTGCTTCCTCCTCTCTCTCTGCCTGCCTCTCTACTTGTGATCTGTCTCTGCCGAAGAAATAAATAAAATCTTTAAAAAAAAAAAAGTCACATCCTCATAGGAAATGTCGTGGGCCCCAGAAGCAGCCGTCCCTTGATCCCTGGATCCCCCTCCTCTGACTCCCGGTCCTCACTCTCCCTTCATTTCCTACGTCACTGACCACCCCTGACATTACACCGCGCAGCCGCTGACCCCTTCGCTGGGAGACTGGAAGCCCGTTGTCTTCCTGCTGTTCCACCACAGCACCGAGAACAGCCCCCAGCACGGAGCAGGTGCTCTGGAAACACCTGCTGGATGAATGGGTCAGTTGTGATTTCTGAAGGCCCACTGGGTGGTCCTGGGGGAATGTGACAGGGGAACAAGACTTGTGTCAGGGTGACCAGTGTCACCGCTACCGCTCGAGGGAACAGCCCTTTGAGGGAGGGGGAGCAAGGGGTGGGGATGAGAAGGGACCACTGAGGATGAGGAAGCAGGAGGCCGGGCTGCAGACGCAGGCGTCAGGGGGTCTGTCACCGCTCACGACGAGACCGGGACCAGCCAGACTGCTCACCTTTACCCCAGAAGGAAGACGGAGCTAATGAATTGTCCAAGCTGGGAGGGAGGCTGGAAGGATGGTTAAAATGTGACCAGATTCGCCCTGTGAGATGGGCACCTTGGCCGTGGATCGGGGTGCGCCAGAGTGGGCAGGGAGCCCAGCGGGGGCGCTGCTGCTGGGTGCAGGGAGAGAAGCAGCTCAGTCTGCAGTCGTGGCCGTGGACAGGAGTCAAGGGAGACCAGACGTATTTGGGATGTCGAATCCACAGGACACGATAAAGGGCTGTTAACGAAATCAGTCAGGAGGGGACCGGAGGGGGGGGATGTTCGCTGGGCTTCGTGCATGAGCACAGACCCGACATGGCAGCCAAGGCCTTCGTCTCCCAACAGCCGCGGGCAAGCATGGCCTCTCAGGAACCCTGGCTTACATTTTTGCACCCTGACCCCAAACCCACCGCCTTATGAAGAGGGGCTCCAGGGCAGCCGCATCCACCTGCGTGGATGTCCTTTTCCCACCAAATGTAATAAGGCCGTGGGTTCTGAGAATCTGCTTTCTCACTGTATTCATAATTCTCTTCCTTCTCCCCGAGCTGCCCTGAAACAGTAAAACACGAGGAAAGGGCCACTCCTCAACCCACCCGCGGAGAGGAAGGCTGCCTTCAACGCACTGACGTCTCCAGGACCCACCACAAAATTACAATCTCATTCATAGTTTATGTCCTATCGACCACCTTGTTGGTGAAGTTAATCCACCTTTGAAACCCACAGAGAGCCCGCGTGAGATCGAATATACACGGCTTTTGTACAATTTCGAAATACAGGGTGCCTCTGGTGAGAAGTGAAATTGCCAGGAGAAACTCTCCGTTAGTTATCAAGCTCAGCACGCGGGGAGAAATACTGACTGACAGCGAAGAGGTGCTGGGGTGCGCGTGTGTGTGTGTGCTCACATGCAAGCGTGCACATGTGTGTGGCTCAACAGGAGGAGAGAGAAAACACTGATGAGGGGGAAGGGCACCTGCTCTCAGACACACACGGACGCACGCCCGAATCTGAATGGAGGCAGCCTGAACCCTCCGCGGGTGACCGTCACCACCTGTCAGGACACGTTAGCGACAGAGGGCTGCACTTCTCTCTGATGTACACAAACAAAGCCCAGAGCTGTTAATAGGTTTGAAAGGACATTATGGATCGCTCCGAACAAAACTGTGACTGTTTCAGAGACAGAATGCAAGGGAAAGGAAGCGCAGAGCAGACGCGACTGCCCAGACTCTCTCTGATGTGGGGACACAACGGCGGCGGGAAATCTTTTATCACAGACTGAGGCCAGGAGGAGCAGGAGCCCCCCCGAGGGGAAACCTGCTCCGTGTAAGGAGGTCGCTGCCCCATTGCTGCGTCTAGAAACCAGCTCCCTTTCTGCTGCTCCCCCATCGGCAGCTGCAGGAGCCAATGAGCGAGAACTCCAGTTCCAGTTCTGGCCACCAGCTTCCAGCATTTACCAGCGCCGCTCAGCAGACAGGTAGCTTCATTTCCAGCAACGGGGGCCGCTAGCCACTTCCCGGTCCCACGACAGGCCTGGGGAAAACTGTCAGCCCTCAAGCACCCGCTGCTTCAGGAAAGTCGCCTCGTGTCTGATTACAGGTTGGGTTCCGTTTCCAGCTGGGCCCGTGACTGTGTGATGTCAGGAAAGTCACCTAACCTCTCTGAGCCTGAGTGTTTTCCTCTGCAAAGCAGGAATAAAAGATCATGACCCCCTACCCAGGGCACACAACCTGATTCCAGAACTATCTGTGCGAATGAAAGGGAATGAGGCGTGTGGAGCTAATGGTCAGCAGAGGAAGAAGGTCCCGCTTTGTTAATCCCACACCTAACAGTGCAGCTTCCTGTTCGATATTTTCCCAGGGTCTTGACAAATATTAACTGATTTCATCTTTAAACAAGCCTGTGAGGCTGAGACTGTTATTTTCTCTGCTTAATGGATCAGGAAACGGAGACATCGGGATGATACAGGCCGTGCCCACGACACCAGCTCGCCAAAGGTGCCACATCACTCAAACCCACGCCTGAACCGGTGTGCTTCTCTGCTGCACTTGACAATCTAGAAATGTTCAGTATTCCTGTTCTTTTAACCCCTCATTCTCAGCATCTTCAAATCCAGCTGGTTTTCCTTCTTTTTACCCATTTCACTCAGCTCTACTTTTCCCGTCCACAGCCGTCACCTGAGAGATTCCCGTTCCCCCTGCTCCCATCTACCCTGCACATCACTACACAAATCAACCCCTCTAAGATGCTGCTTTCCACCTCTCCTACCTGCTCAGACCCTCCACAGCCCCGTTTCACTGGCACAGCGAAGCCACGCTCCCCTGGGACCTTCCTCAGCCGGACCAGTCCGGACTGTCTCGTGCCATGTGTGAACCCCTGCCACTGGCTCTTCCTGCCTCCCCTCTGCTCACACGGCCATTTCCCAGAAATGCCTCCTCCATGCCCTTCCAGACTCTGCACGTCCCTCACCCATCCTCTGCTGTCCACAGCTCCAATCCCAGGGTGAGTCCCAGGAGGCCAGAGGCAGTGTGAACTACAGCAAAGAAGGTGATAGAAGACGTATCCTCAGGAAGACAAACCTGGAAGCAGATTTCTGAATAGAGAGAGAGAGAAAACAAGGAAGCCAGGGATCCCAATGCTGAACTTTCTTAACATCTCCTTCTTTGATTAAAAATAACAACAACACAGAATTCTCAAGCTGATGTCGAACAAATCAAATACAACCCACAGATGTGTTTTTCTTTCCTTCATAATTTTTTTAAACACAGAGAATTCACCTGAAAATTCAGATTTCCAGCTTCTCTTTAAACATGAGCTGCTTTAGCTGCCCTGGACTCCCATTCTCCCCGGAGCAACAACACGTGTCATCACTCGCTCCCTTCACGTGGGGCACTCGCCCGCCCGTTAGCCGCAGTCCCCACTGCTCCGGATTACTCAACGCTGAGGTCAGGCTGCCATTTATCATTAAGCTTACACTCTTTCTTTCCTCGCAGTGGAAAGCTGCTTCTTATAACTAAGGTCTTTCGTGAGAAGAAGGAGCAAACACAGACTAAGACGGAACACACATTTTCAGGCGAAAGAGAGGCAAATACTTCTGACACGGAAGCAGAACATTCCTACATCTCCAACATGCAGACCCGCTATCCAACTGACTCTTTACGTACCTACCTGGCACTGTGGGCATTGGAAGCTGTGACCCCAGGTTTAGATCCTTTCTGGGACTCAGACCTTCCTGCTGAGTCTTACTCTGCTTGTGTTGGGAAGAGAGGGAAAGGCCATCTTGGAAACCATCGCAAACTAGGACTGGCCCTCCAAAGGCCAGGTCCAATGTCCTGAACCTTTTCCTCATTTGCTTTGTGCTTCCAAAAGTGAGTCTCACCTTCAGGTATCTGACTGGTCACTAGGTAAGAAGTCATATAAAATCGTTCCAAATAAGGTATGAAGGCTGATGCTGGTTTCATGACGTCTGTCTTCAGGTTCCAACGTAACAGGTGCCCACTGTGCTATAACCAGTGGTTATAAATGGGCTTCCAGAGACCTTACTCCTCTCAGGCACTGGTGTGGGAAGTCGGTTATGCAGAATGAGGTGGAAGGGAGCCCAGAGACCTCGACAGACCAGCTCCATGTTCCCCCACATTAGAAAATGAAGGTCTGTGTAAGACGCCACTGGAGGGGAAAAAAAGGTGGCGCGGTTCTACCATTTTTAAGGGGAAAAAATGTCTAATTTTAAAAGCAACGAGATAACCATTTACAGTTTTGGTTGCAAGCAAAGAAAACGGACTCAGACTGAGTTTACTGTAAGTATAACAGCCCAGGGAGCGAGGAGGCGCTCAAAGAATTTACGGGGGCTCAGATGGGGCAGGCCTGAGGGCAGGCGGCAGGAAGTAAAGCCACTGTACTGTCGCCGAAAGGCTCGGACAGGAACCTGTAGGCTCTGCTGTTGGAATGAGTGGCTTCCCATGGGGCCCTCTCCTTATTTGACCGACCTGGAATTCTAAGTCCCAGAAAAGTGAGCCCAGGACTTCTCGACCACAGTTGACACGCAGGGCTGGATAACTGCTTGGAGGGCCGTCCAGGGCTGTGTGGGGTGTTTGGCACACCCTGGCCTTTCCCTGCTCCAGACGCTGTCTCCAGACACTGTCCAATGTCCCCTAGGACAGAACTGCCCCCAGTTAAGAATGATCGAGTTAACCCAACTTCAGAGATATCCCGGCTGTCTTGGGGGTCAGGGGGTGTGAAGGTCTGGACCCTCAGCTTCCACAGCACAAGTCACGTGCCTAAAATTATCCTCAATCCTCAATACTCAATACAATAATTGTCCCACAAGGAAACCAAAGGCTATGTGGTAACAAGAGATTAAAAGCTAAAATTCTATGACTGACAAGTTCCATCACCTCAAGTTTCAAGAATCGAGGGCTCTCTCTTGGCCACTGGAGACAGCCAGCAGAAGTAACGGGATGGGGAACGGTGACTTCTATCTGCTGCCACCTTCCTCCCCACCTGTCTGTCTCATCAACGACTCAGCAACTCAAAGTCTCCTAATCCGGCGCAAAGAGAAATGGTGGTTCCATGGGAGACTTTCCAGTCTGAAGTCTCCAATCTGGACTTCTCTGGCGTACCGGGCAGGAAGTAGAAATCCTCTGAATGGGGGTGAGGTGGGATCGCAGGGTCATTCTTTATCAAGTCAGAGAGCAATTTGTTCCCCCCCGACTCCTCACTCGAGTCATGCTGAATGGGTACCGCGCGGGTTCACTCTCGCGGGTTCGGGATTGCGTGAATTCTTGGCAGCAAGCCTCTCTCTGTCGCCGTGCGCCTGGAATTTTGCTCACCCACCTGGACACAGCTAAAGTGCCTAACGACAAGCCTCCTACCTGGGAAGCCCTTTGAAACTTTCCAAGCTAGTTCCACCAAAACAAACGGCTTTAAGATCACCCGAACGATGCGAGGAGGAGGAAAGGGGAAAGGCGAATGGAAATCTACAAATAAGGAAAGGAACGAGTCTCTGAAGAACCCGAATGACCCCAGCACTTCTGCCTGAATTTAAGTCTCCTCCATATTTGCGATTCATTCTTAGTGCCCAATTACATCTTAAGTAGATAATCCCCAGTAGAGCCGTTCTTCTGTAAACAGCCAGTAATTTTGATATATTAGAATTAAAAGAAATTTCCTAAGGCCAAATTCTGCCATGTTTTAAAAATATATACCTTGGTTATTCCAAGAATAATTTTGCTTCAGGGACCCAATTAAAGTTATCAAAACTGTAGTTTCTTCTGGATGCAAAAGATACAATATATTTTGCACATACTTCTACTGGTTATTATTTTTTAGGGATTTCATTTTACAGATTCAAAAAAAAAAAAACTTCAACCAAGGGGAAGTGTTTTAGAAGATCACATAAGTCTAAATTGCAAACAAAAGGAACAAAGCTCTGTAATCACCAAGGAGGAGCAGGTTTGTTCATGGACAGGTTAAAAAAAAAAAAAAAAAAAAAAAAAAAACCTGCCAAATAGGTTTGTTTATGAGATGGTGCAATTTTCAATGCTTTGAAGTTTAAGATGCGGTAAGCACAGTTCATCCGAGGCATAATCAAGAAGTGGCTGTTTGTTTCTGTTGCTGCAAAATTATGGGGTGTCCCATATGGGCTAGCGTCTTGCACGGGTGTGGATATGGTAATTACCCTGCAAGAATCCTGACATTCCCTGCCTTCCTGGGGAAGGACGGGGAGCAATGATAGGGACAGTCGATGACAGCCTTTCAAGTGTCTCAATCCTCCTGGCTTGTTTAAGGTATGAGCAGCGGAGCCAGAGAGACAAACAGAGAAAGTGTTACGTGTGAAGCAGAACAGGTAAATCAAAACAGTTCTATTTGCGAGATCTGCCAAATTATTTGTCAGCATGATAACGGGGGCCAGTTCCCGACATAATTCAGTTAACCGGGTGTTTAACTTGCAAAGAAGATTTGAGCAGCTTGACCTTCATCATTTCATAATGAGCAAAGAGTTTGCCTGTCACATCATGATTTCTGTTATATGGCTTCAAAAAGTGGGAGAAAGAGAGAAAGGAAAGGAAAAAAAAAAGGGGGGAAAGTGCTGCTGTCCATTTCCCTGCTGAAACATCGCCACATCAACCTGCATTACGAGGTCCAATAGGCTGGACCCCAATCTGGCCACCAGAAGTACCAGGTGAGTGGGAGGCTTGGTGGGCAGAGGAGGAACCCCCTAAATCTACTTCCTGATGTTATTTTCAAAAATAAGTGAGATTTTAGGGCCTCTTGGGTGGCTCAGTCAGTTGAGCGTCTGCCTTCAGCTCAGCTCCTGATCTCAGGGTCCCAGGATCGAGCCGAGCCCCTCGTCGGGCTCCCTGCTCAGCGGGGCATCTGCTTCTCCCTGTCTCTCTGCTCATGCTCTCCCTCTCTGTCTCTCTCAAATAAATAAATAAGTAATCTTTAAAAAAACAGTTGGATTTTTTATTTTCCATAGTTTGGTGCAGGGGCCCACAAACATTTTCTGTAACGGGCCAGGCGGTAAGTACCTTAGACTTGGCGACCTGTACAGTCTCTGTACAGCAACTCAGCTCTGCCGCTGTAGCTTCAAAGCATCCCACAGCACACTGTATGTGGCCTGGCTGTGTCCCAAGAACTCTCTGTCTTACACAAAACAGGTCGCAGGCCAGGCTTGGACTGTGGGCAGTCGTTCTCCGGTCCCGCTCGAGGAGCAGGGCTGGCTCCATGTTTCAGAGCTTCAGGGATGCTACACGCTCTCCGGCGTGTCTTGATGTGGCAACTTTGAAATTTTGCTTTAAACCTTCAAAAAAAAAAATGATAATAACAACAGAGCTTTATTCATTTACTACTTGTACCTTGTGGATTCCATTCTTCCTTTCTCATGTGCAGCCACAACAGGGGCTTCCAGTACATTTCACGAAGACTTGCCCGAAATGGCCCAAGTGAGAAGACGGTAGTCTTCAATCACTGTCACAGCGTTGGCAGGTGTAGCGGGAGGCCGAGGGAAGGCGCAGCTGCTTCTCAGCCACTAGATCCTTCCCAATCCCGGGAAATACCCCCCAGCTTCTCACTCAGGCCAGAGTGACCCCAAACAGCCTCTCTGCACGGCCCAGAGATCACCCTGGCGGAATCACCCAAGTACAATCTGGACTCAGTGTCACACATACAGGCTGATAATGCTTCCTTTTCAATTCAAGGCATTGGGATATTTTTCAAAGCATCATTCTCGAAAACTAAAGCCCTGAAAAGATTCGATGCTTTCGAGAAAGGCTGGCTGTTTTTGTCTGTTACAAAAAGCCACCTTCCCTCCATGCATATTGATTAAAACAAAATTGTTGGTTTCGCATTTAATTCATTTGTATCTCAAAGTTCTTGAGTAATGCAGATGAATTCTCAGCGTGATTCTTCCCAACGCTGTGCTTCAAAACAATGTGTTGATGCAACCCCTGATTAATACTAATCTGTAGGATGTGAACGGTAAAAAAGATTTTCAATTATGAAATTACCATCCCAGTCACCCAGACCTCAGAACTCTTTCCCTGAATCTACCCTGCCTGTTAACAGGGCAACCACAGACTTGGATGGTTGATTTCCTCTCTTTGGGGCTCCTTCATCCCCCTCCGCAGCCCTTACTGGAAAAGCCCGGAGCCTCCCACTTTCAAGGTGACTGAGCTATGGCCCCGTCTTGTTTAAGACCCAAGACTTATTCAGCCCCTGAAAGCTCCGGGCCCATCTGCACACTAGCCAGCCACTTCCAGGAGGAGCAATGAATAGAAGAGCTTTGCTCCTGGAAACCGGTGAGCGAGGCTTTTTAAGCGGCTGAGGGCAGCTTTTCTACCCCTGGTGGAGCAATTTAAATGACAAGGGTCAGGATTAGCCCTTTATAGAACTGAGATGGAAAAAAAAATCTGCAGAGGCAGTGAAATGAGAAAGGTGGAGAGGATGCATTCTCGGACAATAGTGCCGCTTCCCAGCTTGCTAAGCACACAGCCACAACTACCCTGCCTTCAGTTCACTTGTCTACACTCTCCGTCCCTGCCGTAAACACACACGCGCCTCTATAGATGAGAACCGATTTTAATATAGAAACCTCCGTATCTATAATTCATGCTCTTTAGCCTTTACATATTTATTCTGCATTTTAATTAAGGCCAAAATCTGAATACTTTAGATGGATGGTTTCTTTCTTCTGTGCATAGCTTATAGGCAAATTACCTGGCAGAGGCCCAAATGTTAAGCAAACACAACAGAGCCGGGACTAGAATAAGCTCCTATCTGGACACAGCCAGGCCTAGAGAGCTCAGGAAGCGCTCTCCTCTGAAAGGTAACCATCTCCGGACTGGCAGGGCTCATCGTCCTGCAGTCGTGACAAAGGATAAAAGATCTAAGCTTGGGGATTACTGGGCTATCACACCTCTCCATAGGAAAGCAGCTGAGGGTCCCATCTGGTGACCTGCACCAGGGAGGGTCCGAGGCATGGGGCGATGGACGGGGCATGGAAAATCCTGATGTGTGCTGGGAATTCATCGTCAGGACCTAGAACTGAAGATCCCCACACAGACAGTGGAATGACCCACTAACGCGCGCATACACACACACACACACACACACACACACACACACACAAATGGGCCCAAAATCAGAAAACCCATTAGCTCCCACTTGAATTTGGTGAGAAGGACCAGACTGTGATGAAAATGTCTGATGCTCTGAACACCTTCGGAGGTTTTCTCTTCAATAGTTTATCAAGGAAGGTGATCTTTAAAATATGAGACTCCACCTACGCCTCGCCCAAGGAGGCATCAAGCCTTCTTGTTCCGTTTCCAAAGTGGGTCGAATCTGAACCGTGCCTGTTTCGTCACTGAAGTGTCGCCAGAACACAGCTGTGTTCATGGGCTTCTGTAGTAGCCGTGGCTGCCTTCGCTCGGGGAAGGTAGTGCTGTACGTGGGACCCAGACCATCCGGCACGCAAGGACTGGAGTATTGGCTCTCTGTCCCCCGACAGAAAAAGTCTGCCAGCCCTACTCCCAGGAGTGGTCCCTCCACGTTCCTCTGCCTTTTGTTTTCTTCCTTCAGGAAAAGAAGGGGCAAACGAATCAGAGACATTTGGAATTCCGAAACTGTCTCCATCGCACTGTTTCTTTTAGTCTTTACAGAGCAAGAAGAAACCACAGAAAATTCTCCCTGAGCGTACTTTCTCTGGAGGTAAAAGAGCCTGTACTAATTTTTCAGTTCTCATAACACGGTACCACTGAACACCTCCAGAGTAGCTAACAGCAATGAAAGCAAGACTAAACCACCATGGACAGTGCCTGAGGGCCAAGCGCTGGGCTAGTGCTTTACCCCCAGAGCTGCATGTTAGCACCGCCACCGCCACACAGCACCTCCTGCCAGAATACCAACTCCACCCCCTTGGTAAGGGAAGGGGCAGAGGCAGTTTTGCAAACCAGATCTATCTGATTTCAAAATCCTTTCTTTGTAACTATTCTACGGCATCCGCTGCCTGGGCTCTGGCCCCACCTACCAGCTGACATTGTATGCACTTATTCTGCCAAGGACTGTTCCATTATCCCTCAAAACAGACCCAGAATGAGAATGGTGAGACTATCACACGCATTTTGCCAATCAGGTGGGTGAAATGACTCACCTAAGGTTACGCAGGTCATGTGAGCCGCTGCTGGGATTTGGGCTGAAGAGCAGACCAGAGGGTTCTTCATCTCTTTGGGGCTCGGCCTTCCATCTATACAATAAGGGGTGTAACTTCTCAGGACTTCGAACATGTAGCAAAAATCCATGATTTGCTTTTAAAAAGTGTTTGTAGGCCACAGAACAGACTTTCAGTCCCCCCTCAAAGCAGCTGCCCAGGGGTCACTGTGGACATCAAAACCCTGCCTCCAGGCCCCGTCCTGATGGGCCTGCACCTTCATACAGCTGGAGGTCTCCGGAGAGAACTCTACAAGGATATGTACATGAATTTCCACAGTGTTCAGGGTTCCCAGATTGCTAGTTAAAATGCACACTAAGTAAATAAATTCTGAGAAAGCAGAAAGAGAATGTAGATGATGCCACCACATCAAACTTGTTTGTGGATGCTTATAATTTTTTTTTTTCCTCTTCTCAGGATTTATTTTGCTGTCTTTGGCAGAGTACTGCCCAACTTCCTCTGCAGGAATCACCTTGCCCCTGCGGGGTCCACTGGGTTAAACCAATCCTCAGAGGCGCTCTACCCTCGCCAGGCCAAGAGCAGGCCACACCCCAAGACAGGCCTCTCAGAACTGGTTTCGGAAACACCAAAAAGACGATGTTCCTATGTAGGAATCTTCGTGGACCCTGGTAGCTAGAGCTGCCTGTGCCACAGCTGAGGTTCGTATCCTGCCAAGCCCAGCTCCAACCTTCCCTCCATCGGGGGAACCACCACACAGCCTGACTGTCTTGCATCCATTAGCCAAACTGGTTTCTCTTGCTTGTCACCATCCAACACTATCTTTTACAATTCCAGAAGTACCGTCCTTAAAAAACAAATTGCCTTCATTCAGTGTCATTTTGGCCTCACTTGGAGTCTCCTTCCTTTTTTTTTTTTTTTTAAAGAAAGAAATCGCGAGCACTCACGCATGCATGAGTAGAGAGGGAGAGAGGGGCACAGGGAGAGAAAGAATCCCAAGCAGGCTCTGCCCAGCACAGAGCCCCCCTCAGGGCTCAATCCCACAGCCCTAAGATCACAACCTGAACCTAAATCAAGAGTCGGATGCTCAACTGACTGAGCTACCCAGGTGCCCCTCTAAGAATATTTTTACATCAAGTTTGTTTCTACTTTCTCTCTTAAAAAAAAATAAAAAATAAAAATCTAGATAGCTATTTTAAGATGCCAGGTAAGGTAGAAATTTACTAGGTATGGACAGACATACAAAGTGAAATTTTAAAAGCTATACTTTATTACTTGTCTTAAAGGGAAATACACATATTTTTATTTTATTATTCAGATCCGATCATCAAAGGTGTTAGCTTTCCTCTCCAGCTCTAGCCCTCTAGAACCTTGATAAGCTGAGATTCTCTGAACTCAGCTGGGTCTTGACCTCAATCTGTTCCCAAACAGGTGCAAATTTGCTGCAAAGCAATAAAGTCTACTCCAGGTTTTACTACCTATCATTTATTTCATCACGTTATTTCACTAAACGCTTTCATGAACATGATCCACGATAACCATAGAATTTCTTTAATCTCTTACTTTCCTAAGTATCACAAGAAAGGAAATAGAGTTACTTGGCACCCCTTGCTCACAGGGAACCCTACAAACAACTCTTTTCTCCTCAAGGGCTTATAAACACCGTGCGAATGTCTGTCCTACCCTTGCGATCCTGCAAGGGTGTCCTGTGACATTTGGGATGAAATCTAAGCTTCCGACCATGGCAAACAGAGCCCATTACGTGGTTACCACCTAGGGCTCCAGCTTCATCACGGACCTTTCCACTCTTCCGCCCCTTCCCCTTCCCCTCCTTGTCCCCCCCTCCCTCCCCTCCCGCTCCTCCTCCCCCCTCTGCTCTACCTCCTCTACCTGCTTCCCTGCTGCCCCAGCCACCATCTGTCCCTCATACTTGCCAAGCCCCCTCTCATCTCAAAACCTTGCTTGCTGCTCCCTCTGCCTGGAACACTCCTCCAATCTCCAGGACTGGCTCCTGCGTACCACTCAGGTCTCAGCTGAAATGTCACTTCTTTAAAAAGCCTTCCCGGGATCACTTAACCTAGAGTAACCCCCACCCCCAACTTGCTCTCTTGTATCTATCTCCCAGTCCTGCTCTGCTACGCAAAATGTATTATTTATGCTTTGCTTCCTTGTCTGTTGCCTCAACTAGGATACAATATCCATGAGAGCAGGGACCTGATAGTTGTGGCCCATAGGACAGCGTCTGGAACAGCGAGCTTGTGAAAGACACAGGGAGGGAAGAAGGGAGGGAGGCACTGGCGTCCCTTTGGCTGCCTATTAACTTCTGTAGCCCATGTTTTCAGATACTAGGACACCGTGTGCCTCTCCCTAAACCTTCTGATCACCGCAGTAGTGACTCCTGGGGCCAGAGCTAAGTCTTATGGGGCTGTATAAGCTGTAGATACCCTCTTTAAGAAAAAGAATAGAGAATTGTGTATGTAAGGGCAGGTATAGGAGGGCATATTTATTTAAAAGGAGAAAAGAAATCAGCACTGATAAGAATTTTGGAAACTCAATCCCTTTCCTCTTGGATCTCTCTAGGTAATTCACCAGACATGCATGCTCGCATTAGAAATGCTTCCTGAGAAGCGCGTGTGTGGCACAGTCATTAAGCGTCTGCCTTTGGCTCAGGTCATGGTTCCAGGATCCTGGGATCAAGTCCCACGTTGGGCTCCCTGCTCAGCGGGAAGCCTGCTGCTCCCTCTCCCACTCCCCTGGCTTGTGTTCCGGCTCTCGCTGTCTCCTCCCCCAACCCCTGTCAAATAAATAAATAAATAAAGCCTTAAAAAATAAAAGAAAAATGCTTCCTGAGGGGTCTGGCCTCTGCCACACACCTGGAACACTGGACAACCCCCAGCCACCCCAAAAGTCGGGGGGTCCAGGCTCATGAGAGTCCCAGAGGCTGTATTTCTTTTGTTCCTACACCTGTGTGCTCCAGCCCGCGCGGATAAACCACGATGCTCCTCCGTATTCCATCACTGCTACCACCTCATTCAACCCGTGACGCCGACCCCCCAGAATAAACCCCCATCGCACAGAGTGGGCCCTGCTGTGGAGGTGGCACTGGTCTCAGCAGGTGCACAATCGCGTCCCAGAAACTGTGCCGCATCCTGCCTTCTGAGGAAGACCTGAGTTATTCTCACAAACGTCACCCTCTCCTCGTCCGTCTTACATTCATATTCCAAACAATTTTCTTTATCCATCTTTTCTCTTCCAAGCCATGGTTCACTTTAAGTTTCCTGACCACACTACTAACATCTTTATGTTTGCTTTCGCTATTTCTGTGTTTGCGTGAGTTCTAAATTCAGTGTCCCCCATGAGCTTCATTAGCAGGCTCTTGCAAGTCACCAACGCACGTGCATGTAATGGTGACAAAGGGTGTCCTCACAAAGAACTGGGACGGGAGGGAAGACAACAGGTGACAGGAGACGTCCCGGCCAAGGGCTGTTTCACTTTAGCACAGAGAAGTATAAATAGAAGCCACGCTACTGTGTGGTCTCTCCCTGAACCACGTGGAGAATGCACTGGGGAGGCTGGGGGATTCAAACTTGCGCAAACTCTGTCTGGATGTATTTGGCAATTTCTATCAAAATTACAGGTGCACTTACCCTTTGACTCAACAATTCCACTTCCAAAAATTTATTTACATGCATATATATTTACTTACACTCACATGCAGGCAAAGAAACTAACACCTAAGGTTATTTACGGCAATGTTATTCCCCACACCAGCAAGTTATAAACAATCTGTGTGCCCATTTTCAGGGACCTGGTTAAAGGAATCATGATACGGCCACAGACTGAAGTACCATAAAGCTGGTAAAAAGGAATAGATGAGCTCCTTATCTTCAACTGTAAAAGGAACCGTAAGATATTTATTGAAAGAGGAAGCAGGCACAGTACAGTATGTATAGCTGAGTGACACTTTTTATTAAAAAAAGAGAAAATAAATATTTTTTATTTAGATGAATAAAAACATCACATGAAGGAAAAACAAGAAACTCATAACCGCCGTTACAAGTTTTGTTTTCAGAGGGCTTGGGAATCAGGAACGGAGAAATATTTTCCACTACTGATCTTTTCATCATTTTTTGTCTGCATCCCCATGACAGGATAACCTTGTCAAAAATTAAAATTAAAAATTAAATGGGTCACCTCACGTTCATCAGGAGAGCTACTATAAGGAAAAAAAGAAAGAAAATAACAAGTGTTAGCCAGGATGTGAAGAAATTGGACCGTTTGAGCACTGTTGGTAAAATGGTACAGCTGCTATGAAAAACAGTAGGCACTGCCTCCAGAAATCAAAAATAGAATTAGCAGAGCATCTGGGTGGTGCAATCAGTTAAGCGACCGACTCTTGGTTTCAGCTCAGGTCATGATCTCAGGGTCATGAGGGGCCTTCTTAGAGGTAGAGCCCCTCGTCAGGCTCTGTGCTCCGTGGGAGTCTGCTTGAGACTGTCTCTCCCTCTTCCCTCACTGTCTCTGTCTCAAATAAGTAAATCTTTTTAAAAATAGTATTACGCAACTCCACTTTTGAATATATATATACCCAAGAGAACTGAAAACGGGCTCTCCAACTGCTATGTGCACATTCCTGTTTACAGCAGCTTATTCACAAGAGCGAGGATGTCAGAAACAATCCTGGAATCCGTGGACAGATCAACAGAGAAGCAAAATGTGGTCCTTCCACACAAGGGAGTATTATTCAGCCCTAAAAAGGAAGCAAGTTTTCACACATGCTGCAAAGACCACATGGATGAACCTTGAGAACATTATGCCAGGGAAGCAAACCAGTCACAAGGGGACAAATACCACTTAGGTGGGGCATTTAGGGTAGAAAGCAGAATGGTGGTCCCCGAGCGGGGAGGGGGATTTTAGTTTCATGGGCACAGAGTTTCAGCTCTGCAAGAGGAAAGAGCCCCGGAGGTGGCAATGGCTGCATGACAAGATAAATGTATTTACCACCACTGAACAGTGCGCTTGAAAATGGTCACGACTTGGGCGCCTGGGTGGCTCAGTGGGTTAAAGCCTGTGCCTTCGGCTCAGGTCATGATCCCAGGGTCCTGGGATGGAGCCCCGCATCGGGCTCTCTGCTCCGCGGGGAGCCTGATTCCCTTCCTCCCTCTCTGCCTGCCTCTCTGCCTACTTGCGGTCTCTGTCAAATAAATAAAATCTTTTTAAAAAAAAAATGGTCACAGTGGCAAGGTTATGTACATTGTATCACAATAAAACACACACACACACCTGGAGAAAATCATTACCAGGGGGAGACCGGAGACGCAGTCACGGAAAGTCACCTGCTCTCCCAAGACCCGTATTACTGGCCACTGGTCATCTTTGAGGACTGATGCAGCATCGGAAAATCCTCAAGTTCCGATCATGCCGACATTTATCAAACCTAAGAAGGTGGCCTCAGTTATACATTGGAGACTTTAATGTTCTAACCACGGATATACTGAGGGAGACGGTGGTGCCGTTTTCATCAAAGAACCAGCCCTGTCTGCCCCGAATCCTTTCGGGCCTCCTCCCGTGCCAAAGCCCTTCGACCTTCAACACCTGTCGGTCCACCCGGCCTGGACCCGGTCCAATCACAAGCTTGCCTCCCTCTGGTTGGCATGTGACTCAGGCTGGCCAATAAGCGCCCTCTGACTTGGAGCGCAGTGATTGGCCCGTGGCAGGGCACATGACTCAGCCAAGCCAATCATGGTTGGTATCCCGGGGCAGGCCAGGGAAGGCGTTCCCTCTGAAACGGGGGCATTAAAGACACTGCAGGCTGCAGCTGCGGCTGACCTTCTCCGTGGCCAGGCGGAATCGGGGGGAAGACAGCTGACGGAGGAACCCTACGAAGAAATGCAGAAGGAGAAAATGGAGAGAGATGGGGACTTCGCGGCACGGGCGCTGCTACCGCTGACGTTAGAGCCAGTCGCTGGCCTTTTCCACCGACTTGAACCAGTTAGTCCCCATCGTGCGCCAGTTTCCAGCAGGTATCTGGCTTCCGGCTGGTGTCCGGCTTCCGGCTGGCTTCCGGCTTCCGGCTGGAGTCCGGCTTCCGGCTGGCGTCCGGCTTCCGGCTGGCGTCCGGCTTCCGGCTGGCGTCCGGCTTCCGGCTGGCGTCCGGCT